>NC_142797.1:66584197-66608723 GCF_049724085.1 Artemia sp. Qi Xiang Cuo | reverse complement strand
GTGTGTGTAAGTTTTGTGTATGTGTGTGTGTGTGTGTAAGTTTTTGTGTGTTTTTGTGTTTATTTTTTTTTGTTTTTTTTTGATTTTTTGTGTGTTTGTTTGTGTTTTGTGTTGTTTTTGGTTTTCTGTGTTTTTGTGTTGTCGGGTTTGTGTGTTGGTTTTCGTGTTTTTTTTTTTTTTTTTTTTGTGTGTGTGTGTGTGTGTTAGTTTTTGTGTGCTTGTATGTTTTTGTGTGCTTGTAAGTTTTCGTGTGCATGTGTAAGTTTTTGTGTGTGTGTGTGTGTGTGTGTGTGTATGTTTTTGTGTGTGTAAGTTTTTGAGTGTGTGTTTAAGTTTTAGTGTGTGTGTGTTTGTGTTTGTGTGTGTGTGTGTGTGTGTGTAATTTTTTGTGGATGTGTGTGTGAGTTTTTTTTGTGTTCTTGTTTAAGTTTGATTTTATATGTGTGTGTGTTTAAGTTTTTGTTTGTGTGTCAGTTGTTGTTTGTGTGTGTGTGTTTTCGTGTTTGTGTGTGTGTGTATGTTTTGTGTGTGTGGTTGTGTTTAATTTTTTTTTTTAATTTTATTTTTTGTGTTAATGTAAGTTTTAGTGTGGATGTGTTAGTTTTTGTGTGTGTGTGTGTGTGTTAGTTTTTGTGTGTGTGTGTGTGTAAGTTTCATAGTGTGTGTGTAATTTTTGGTGTGTGTGTGTTCGTTTTCATGTGTGTGTGTGTGTAAGTTTTTGTGTGTGTGTGTGTAAGTTTTTGTGCGTGTGTGTAAGTTTTTGTGTGTGTGTAAGTTTTTGTGTCGTCTAATGTGAATTTCAACCATTCAGACTGGTGGACTAAGACCCCAATTCTGAGCTAGTGAATTTCCACCATACGGGCTGGTGGACTAAGACCCTAATTCGGAGTTAGTGAATTTCCACCATTCGGTCTGTTTGACTGAGACCCCAATATCTAGCTAGTGTATTTCCACCATTCAGGCTGGTGGACTAGGATCCCAATTCTGAGCTAGTGAATTTCCACCATTCAGGCTGGTGGAGTGGGACCCCAATACTGAGCAGGTGGACTAAGACCCTAATTTTTCAACTCTTGCATTTCATGACAGAAATTCAAAATGAACAAGCCTGAAATAGCAAACTAGTCATCCCAAACTATTGGTTTCAGACAATAAACACCAATGATGGGCTAAGAATCGTAGCTCTGAAAAGTTCAAATAGCAAACTACACATCCCAAATCGTAATTTTCTGACAACATACACCAGTGAAAGGCTATAAAACCTAGCTAATAAAGCCGGAAATAGCAAATTAACCATCTCAAATCTTAAGTTTCAGACAGCACTAAACTATGAAAGGCTAAGAAATCCAGCTCGGAAAAGTCAAAAAATAGCAACCCACACATCCCAAATCATAGGTTTCAGACAACACATACCTATGAAAGACTAAGAAAACTAGCTTAGAAAAGCCCGAAATAGTAATTTACATATACCAAATCCTAGGGTTCAGACAACACTCCCCTAAGAACGGCTAAGAAACCTAGCTCAGAAAAGTCAAAAATCGCAAACTAGTCATCCCAAACTATAGGTTTCAGACAACAAACACCTATGAAAGGCTAAGAAATTCAGCTCAGAAAAGTCAAAAGTAGCAATCCACCCATCCCAAATCATAGGTTTCAGACAACACACACCTATGAAAGACTAAGAAATCCCACTCAGAAAAGCCCGAAATAGTAATTTACATATCCCAAATCATAGGTTTCAGACATCATTAACCTATGAAAGACTAAGAAACCTTAGCTCAGAAAAGCCAGAAATAGCGAAACTACTCATCCCAAACTAGAAGTTTCAGACAACAAATGCCTATGACGGACTAAGAATCATAGCTCTGAAAAGTTCAAATAGCAAACTACGCATCCCAAATCATAAGTTTTAGACACCACACACCTATGAACGGCTAAGAAATCTAGCTCAGAAAAGACAAAAATAGCAAACTATACACCCCAATCATAGGTTTCAGTCAACACACACCTATGAAAGGCTAATAAATCCAGCTCAGAAAAGTCAAAAATATCAAACTAATAATACCAAATCATATTTTTCATTAAACACACAAAAAAGAAATAATAATAAAAATATAAAATAAATTTAAAAAATATCATACTACTAATAACAAAATAGATGTTTCATAAAGAATTCACATACTAAATACTAGAAAACCTTAGCTCAGAAAATCCTGAAATAGCAAACTACATATCCCAAATCATAATTTTCTGACAACACATACCTATGAAAGGCTAAGAAACCTAGCTCAGAAAAGTCGAAAATAGCAAACTACACATCCCAAATCATAGGTTTCAGACACCACACACCTATGAAAGACTAAGAAATCCAACTCAGAAAAGCCCGAAATAGTAATTTACATATCCCAAATCATAAGTTTCAGACAGCATTCACCTACGAAATACTAAGAAACCTTAGCTCAGAAAAGTCTGAAATAGCCAACTACTCATCCCAAACTCAAAGTTTCAGACAACAAACACCTATGAGTGACTAAGAATCCTAGCTATGAAAAGTCCAAAAAGCAAACTATACCTCCCAAATCATAATTTTCTGGAAGGACACACCTATGAAAGTCTAAGAAACCTTAGCTCAGAAAAGCCTGAATTAGCAAACTACACATCCCAAATCAAAATTTTCTGACAATACATACCTATGAAACGCTAAGAAACCCAGCTCAGAAAAGTTGAAAATAGCAAACTACACATCCCAAATCATAGGTTTCAGACATCACACACCTATGAAAGACTAAGAAATCCAACTCAGAACAGCCCGAAATAGTACTTTAAATATCCCAACTCATTAGTTTCAGATAACATTCAACTAAGAAATACTAAGAAAACTTAGCTCAGAAAATTATTAAATAGCAAACTAAACATCCCAAACTATAAGTTTCAGACAACACACACCTATCAGTGACTAAGAATCCTATCTATGAAAAGTCAAAACAGCAAACTATAACTCCCAAATCATAATTTTCTGAAATCACAATCATATGAAAGGCTAAGAAATCCATCTCAGAAAAGTCAAAAATAGCAAATTAACCATCCCAAATCATAGGTTTCAGTCAACACACACCTACGAATGGCTAAGCAATCCTGCTCAGAAAAGCCTGAAATAGCAACCCACAAATCACAAATCATAATGTTCTGACAACACATACCTATGAAAGGCTAAGAAACCTAGCTCAGAAAAGTCGAAAATAGCAAACTACACATCCCAAATCATAGGTTTCAGACACTACACACCTATGAAAGACTAAGAAATCTAACTCAGAAAAGACCAAAATAGTAATTTAAAAATCCCAAATCATAATTTTCAGACGTTATTCACCTAAGAAATAATAAGAAACCTTAGCTCAGAAAAGTCTGAAATAGCCAACTACTCATCCCAAACTCGAAGTTTCAGACAACAAACACCAATGAGTGACTAAGAATCCTAGCTCCGAAAAGTCCAAAAAGCAAACTATACCTCCCAAATCATAATTTTCTGAAAGGGCAAACATATGATAGGCTAAGAAATCTAGCTCAGAAAAGTCAAAAATAGCAAATTAACCATCCCAAATCATAGGTTTCAGTCAACACACACCTACGAATTGCTAAGAAATCCAGCTCAGAAAATTAAAAAAAATAGCAACCCACACATCCCAAATCATAGGTTTCAGACAACTCACACCTACGAAAGACTAAGAAATCCGGTTATGAAAAGTCGGACATAGCAAATTACATATCCCAAATCATAGGTTTCAGACAACACTCACCTATGAACAGCTAAGAAACCTAGCTCAGAAAAGTCAAAAATAGCAAACTATTCATCCCAAACTATAGGTTTCAGACAACAAACACCTATGAAAGGCTAAGAAATCCAGCTCAGAAAAGTCAAAAGTAGCAATACACCCATCCCAAATAATATTTTTCAGTGAACACAAGAATATTAATTTATAATAATTAAATATAAGAATAGTAATAAAGATAAAAATTAATATCACTAATACTATTTTTTATTAAAAACACAACTAAGAAAGTCTAATAAACCTTAGCTCAGAAAAGTCAAAAATAGCCAACTATTCATCCCAAACTATTGGTTTCAGACAACATTCACCTACGAAATACTAGAAAACCTTAGCTCTGAAAAGCCTGAAATAGCAAACTACACCTCCCAAATCATAATTTTCTGACAACGCATACCTATGAAAGGCTAAGAAATCCAGCTCAGAAAAGTCGAAAATAGCAAATTAACCATCCCAAATCATAGGTTTCAGACACCACACACCTACGAATGGCTATGAAATCCTGCTCAGAAAAGTCCAAAAAGCAAACTACATATCCCAAATCATAAGTTTCACTCAACACACACCAACGAAAGGCTAAGAAACCTAGCTCATAAAAGCCTGAAATAGCAAACTACTCATCCCAAAGTATTGGTTTCAGTCAATACACACCTACGAATGGCTAAGAAATCCTGCTCAGAAAAGCCTGAAGTAGCAAACTACATATCCCAAATCATAGGTTTCAGACAACTCATATCAACGAAAGACGGGTGCTCGGGGAGAGCCTTTGAGGGTTTGTGGGTCCCTTGTGGGCGGGTGGGCCTTGGGGAGCTGGGGGGGACCTTTGGGGCCGGGGGGTTGGGCTTTGGGGGCCGGGGATGGCCTTGGGGGGTCTGGGTGGGCTTTTGGGTGCCTGGGGGACATTTGGGGACCGGTGGAGGGCCTTTGGGGGTCCGGTGGCCCTTTGGGAGCCCGGGGGACCTTTGAGGACCTTGGGAGGGCATTTGGGGCAGTTGGGGGCCGGTGGAGGGCCTTTGGGACCCCGGTGGTCCTTTGGGAGCTCGATGGGCCTTTGGGGGGCCCGGGGATGGCCTTTGGGGGTCTGGGTGGGCCTTTGGGGGTGCCGGTGGCCCTTTGGGAGCTTGGGGGGCCTTTGAGGGTCCGGGGGGACAGTTGGGGGCCTGGGGGACATTTGGGGACCGGTGGAGGGCCTTTGGGAGCTTGGGGGGCTTTTGAGGACCGGGGGCTTCCTTCGGGGTTGGGGTAGGAGGATTGGAACCCTTTGGGGTTGGGTTAGAGGACCTCACAACACTGTTCAAATGAAACTTGTGTATTATAACGACCACAGAGTTTCACCATTAAATTCTCTTCTAAAATCTTTCCTAAAATCATCTTTTAAAATGTCTCTAACCGTTTCGCCGAAATAGTTCCATAACCTGTCTAAAACGGTTTCGCCCAAATAATCCCTAAACTTAAATTCAGCGTGTTCCTTTGTTATTGGCATCTCTGCGCTAACGCATTTCAAATTAATATGAAACCTTTTCGCGCGCCAAAACAATTCATCGCTAAGATACTTCTTGCCTAATTGTTTCCATGGCCTTTGGTTATTAATATCCTTTGGAGTTCGACCAAAAGAGTTGTTTCCGAGGCAAAGACATTAATGACTTGGATCTATTCCTGGAGAATCGTTTCTAGGCGAAAATTTTTAAAGTCTGATAGATGATGTCATTGATTGATTGATCTGTCAAGAAAGGGAAATTAATTTGTTGTTTCTAAGGGGAATTATTGATTCACCATAGGTGAATTGAGGTCGACAGCACAGGTGTTCCAAGGTCGATGTTGTTGTTGTTGTAAGTGCACGCTCTCAGCGAATGTCAAGGTCGTTGTTGTTGTTGTGAAATTTAGGTCATTGACCCCATTAACCACGTGTTCTCCCTAGGGAGGCTATGCCCTTATTTGGTGCCCCGTCAGTATTCTATGCCCATATAAGGAGCCCCGTTTGTGCTGGTACCCCCTCCTCTACTGATGCGTGTTTATTTGTTGTTTTTTTTTGTTTGTTTTTTTCCCAGGGATGATCGTATCGATCCAGTGGTCATAAAATATCGCGAGAGGGCTCATTCAAAAGGAAATTAAAAGTTCTAGTGCCCTTTTTAGGTGATAAAAATTCGAGGGCAACTAGGCCCCCTCCCACGTTCATTTTTTTACAAGTCACCGGATCAAAATTTTGAGATCGTCATTTTTTTCAGCATAGACTAAAGCCGAATAAATATGTTTTTGAGGATGACTTAATCCCCCAAAGTCCCTGGGGGAAGCGCTGCAAGTTATGAACTTTGCCCATTGTTTACATATAGTATTTGTTATTTGGAAGTATGCTGGCGTTTTCAAGAAGGATTTTTTCTGGTGGGGAGGGGGGTCGGAGAAGGGGGCTACGTGGAGGATCTTTCCATGGAGGGTATTTTCATGGGGGAAGGGACTTTTCTATGAGGGGGGCGCCAGATTTCTCAGAATTATTAAAAAAAAAGATCATAAATTAAATTTAAAAAAACAAGTTTTTCAACTGAAAGTAAGGAGCAACATTAAAACTTCAAACGAACAGAAATTATTACATATATTAGGGGTTATCCCCCTATTTTTAGTTTGTTTAGTACTTTCAAAGAAGCTATCTATTCTAATTAAACGGCCTTTGTTATTCAGGGGTCATTCTTATAGAAATGGAACAAAATTCAAACTTAGGCGTAAAGAGCGAGGTATTGACTAGGGAGAGAACCCCTCATTTACGTAATGAAAATATACGAATATAGAAGTTCGTTTTTTAAGTTATTTCGTAAGTTACGTCAGATCAAAATTTCGAGAAAGCCGTTTGGCCAAAAAAAGTAAAATTAATATGCAAATTTCATTTTCATTATTCATGTGCGGTGAGCCAAAATCAAAGCTGCATTAATCAAAAAACGTTCATAAAATAAATAAATAAAAAAGTTTTTTAACTGAAAGTAAGGAGCGACATTAAAACCTAAAACGAACAGAAATTACCCCATATATGAAAGGTGCTGTCCCGTCATCAACGCCTTGCTCTTTACGCTAAAGTTTCTTATTGTTTTAAAAAATAAACTTGTGAGAAAGAGTCAAACTTTAGCGTTAAGTGCAAGGCGTCAAGGAGAGGACAGCCCCTTTCATACACGGAATAATTTCTGTTCGTTTTAAGTTTTAATATCGCTCCTTACTTTCAGTTAAAAAAACTTATTTTTATTTAATTTAATTTTAAGTAACTGCATACAATATGAACTATTTTCTGATGTGTCTTTTTCGACAAGTTTTCAGTTAACAAGATTTTTTCAGTTAACAAGATGAATAAATGTGGCACCCATTTAACTAGATAAATGTACCTAAAAAGGATTTAGGATGAAAAAAGTGATTAGGACAAAAATTTCTAACTCGAAGAAAGGAAAAGAGTACACTAACGGGCATACCAAAGATGTACACAAACATGTTCACTGAAAATATGTGACGAGCTTTCTTGCAGCATATATTTTTGAACAAACATTTGAGCCAGATAAATATGAAAAAAAAGGAAGGAATGGAACGTGCTTCGAAGTTGGACTTGCTTCGAAGTTGCAAGAGAGTTATTCTGATATAAATAAGAAAATGGGGATTCAGGCTCTTTACTTTTCTTTAAAAAACTTATGTCTTTGAACTTATTTTTCAAAAATTTTTTCTGTTCATTTTATATTGACACAGTCTTTTTCATTGGAATAGAAAAGAGTTTTTTAAATCATTTCGGTCTATTCTATACGAATCTATAGTTTGTCTTAATATTTATATGTTGGAAAAATTTTCTCAACAATTTTGAATGACATACGACCTTTTGAAAATCTGGACAAACATATTATTGTTTAGCTTAGTTTTATCCATCCTTTAGTTTTCCTGAAACATAAAACTTAAAACCATTCCCAGAAAATTGTATCTATGCAATTTTGACCCCCTGGTTTCACTTAAGGGTACAAATATGAATGGATTTTTTTTTTTTTGCCCAAATATTTTTCTTATCAAAGTAATTGAAATTTAATCGGCTGTCTATTAGGCCATTTAATGATAACTGATAAATTATACTTCTTTACTCTCAAAATTTTAAGAAGCTGCAACAAGTGGTTGTTGAAATGTCAGAAAGCTTGACAATTATCAGTTGAATTTTCTTCAATTACCCAAACCTACCCCAGCAATTGACACTCATTATGGTCTCTAAAGTGCCTTCAGAGCTGTTTTATTGGATTAAATGCAAAACTGTTCTCGATCAAATAGCGGGGCATTAATTAGTTTGCAGCGTGAAACATGTTAATGACAGATGGTATGTTAATGTTGATAAATCTGTAACTGAAGAATTTTGTACATCAGTTCAAAACTTTATTTCCATAGTTAAAGCACGATCCTAGCACTCTTTTGGGATTCCCTGAGGTTTTCCAGTTGATATCAACCTTTCAGTTATTATTAGACTGCAAGGTATAAAAAGTGCAAATCGATCGGGCCAGACTATGTCAATCAAGTTTGAATTTGAAGACTCATCTGCTCAGTCCATTTATTTCAAAGAAGGAATTTAAGTTCGATATGAATCTTTTCAAATTCACGAACTTAATGAAATACCTAAATGATGCTTCAAATGTCGGTTATGTGATTCCCTTCAAAGTGCTTGTACCAGCAATGTCTCGAAATGGGCTGGGCCCCATCTTTCTACTAAGGATAGTCCTTTTAGCGCTGTTCTCAAATGTGCTAACTATGGTAAAAAAATATGTTTTTCAAAGTCTGTCCGGCCA
The DNA here is from genome assembly GCF_049724085.1 of Artemia sp. Qi Xiang Cuo. Lineage (NCBI taxonomy): Eukaryota > Metazoa > Arthropoda > Branchiopoda > Anostraca > Artemiidae > Artemia > Artemia sp. Qi Xiang Cuo. The sequence continues at coordinate 66,600,115 of NC_142797.1, read as the reverse complement.
AGCATCTAAGGAACTAATGTTGCGCTTCCTCATATCGCAATAACTTTGGTGTTTTCAGTAATATCGTTCAATATTAATGGCACTAAGGATAAGGACTCCGTTATTGATGAGCTCTACAATGATTTTGATTTGGTCTCTCTGCAGTACCATCAATACAGGCTTTAGCATTAATTTTTTGCGTCGAATGCCTCATCATGATGTGTTTTTTACCACTGCCAAAGCCACATATGAACGTCCATCCGGTGGACTAGCTTGTGTTTTTAAGTGCAATCCGAATTTGGCTTCTCCTGGTGAATTTCGACCCGGACGAGTTTTTTCTTTGGCTATTCGTAGGGGCACTACAGTTTTCATAAATCCTTATCTGCCTTGTGATGATCATTCTCCCAGATCGATGACTACATATGACAAAGCATGTAACGTGTTGAAGTGTTTAGTGGAATAAATTTTTTCTATTTCTCTAGATTACATGATCATTGGTGACCTTAATGCGGATATAAATCATTCGTCAGTGAGAAGTGATTCGTTGTTAGATTGCCTTCCATCGTATCGTATTATACCCAAAACTCGCCCGTTTTCTTACACACACCAATCAGGCACTAAGAACAATATTGATCACATTATTTGCTCACCTAGTATTACTACATCAATTGTGTCCGTACATGATGAAGAAAAAGATTTAGACCATCTCCCTATTTCATTGACCCTTACACTTAATATAAACCTTACAAGAATTTGTGAAGTACCCCGATCTTCTAAATGCTTTGAAAAAAGTAATTGGAAGAAAATTGATGTCACTGTATATTTTTACACTAACAAACCTGCTTTCTGCCAAACGAGTTCCATATCATCTGTTCCAGTGCTCTGTACTAGTGAATTGCAAAATGGACCTGGATTGCTATTATAATTAAATAATTGAATGTCTAAAGGCTGAATCCATCCGCAAAAAAATTTACAGAAGAGGAGGGGGGAATTTTCAGTGAGGATGGAATTGTCCGTAGGGAATTTTACGAGGAGGGATGTATTTTAATTGGCAGGAACTTTCTACAGGAGTTTTTCGTGAGGATAGCCAGATTTATTTTCATTATTTGAAAGACAGTCAGAAATTAAATATAAAAAAACAAGATTGTTCAACTGAAAGTTAAGAGCAAAACTCAAAACGAACAGAAACTATTCCGCATATGAAGCGGTCACCCTCTTTCACAATAGCTTGCTCTTTACGTTAAAGTTTGACTGTTTTCCCATTTTTTTAAAGAAAGTCTCCTGAAACACAATGGTTGTTTAATTTAGAACAGGGATCTTTTTTTAAAAGTGCTATAAACTACAGCATGAAGATCGAGATGTTGAGGAGAGGGGAAACCCTTCATATATGGAATGATTTCATTTCGTTTTGAGTTTTAATGCTGCTCTTTACTGACAGTTGAAAAAACTCTTTTTTTTACTTAATTCACTCGTGGAATGATACCCAAAGTGTCATTTTGTTTGCCACATGGCACAATATGATGGCTTTATAAATTCGAATTTATAAAAATTGGCTTAAAAAAAATTGTATAATAATTAGTTTCAAATTGATCCCTAAATAGCTTTCTATAATGTTCCCGTGCCCTACTAGTGACAGAAAAAAGAAGAAGAACAGAGACAAACAACCTCCAAAAGCAAATTCTTCTTGTTGTACAAGGTAGGGGGGCTGTAACTCTCCTAAATAGGGTTCTCGACCTTGTAGATTTTAACGATTCAATTTTTATTTTGATCCATCGTCATTTTCAAGGGCTTCAGGTTCGTTTTCGAAATACTTATAAATTTGTTTTCGCAACAACATTTGTTTTTTTTTCGAACAATATTTTGAAAACTTTGGTTGCTATGGGCCCTGGTTGTCTCTTTACTAGTTTTCAGCTACAACTGCAGCCATGATAAATGAAATCTGTTTGTGAAAAAAAACAAAGAACTGTCTTTCATCAAAAGCCCAGACATAACTACTGGGGGAAGAGCATAAATGGTAGCGGTCATCAGGATGCCACTGATGAATTACTCTTGCAACTAAAAATACATTTAGTCAATGTTTTTTCGAGCGAATTGGCAACTACAGGGAAATTTCAGCCAATGGGACTTACAATAATATCGTCCTTAAAGTTTAAAAATATTCAATTGGGCCCATCTTGGAGTATCAATACTCGGAAAAAATATAAAAAAATAACTTTATTCATTTTAATGTTACTCAGTTTTCAATCTTTAAAAATTATGAATAACTGTTATTTTCAGGACGGTGAAATTTTGGTCATCATTGAGAGATCGCTGTATTTTTCAGGAGTGGAAATGCTTAGAAATTGTATTGAAAAACTGGTTGAGCGTGATACTCCCTGTACAATAATCATTGACATGAGCAGAGTAGCTTGCATTGATGCAACCTCAATGAAGGTATTTATTATCTCTTGTTTTGATCATGGTGCAGTAATTCTTAAAGTAACCATTTACCAAATACCCTCAATATTAAATTATTAGCCCATTCTTCCTCCGTATACCGAGAAGATGCCGGGTTATCTTTACTACTCCATTGTTTACTGCCGTTTTGGCCTTTAAGGTAGTGCTTCACCGATGCTTGGATGGTCGGGTTTCTGAAACTATGCGGGAAAGACTTGGATTCTCGGAAATCCACTGAAAATTGATATTAACCAGGACTGACGATTTATATTTTGTTAGTGTTCATGAACATGCAGACGTTAATTTTCTGGAAAATTTTGGAGAGCCCAATATTTTTTTTTTTTTTTTAGAAAATCGTTGATGGTGGAAGCCCTGCTCTCAAATTATCTGAAAGGTAGTGCCAAAAATGTACTGTGTGCATTAAAGGATTTAATAACACTAATTTTGTTAAACTGCCATTTTTGTTGATTATTGTTCTTGGAATGGATGAATGAAAATCTTCAAGCTTAATGCTGAGTTTTCGTAATTCAAATATGAATTCATTATTGAAAATTCTTGAAAAATAGCTCTTTCTGCTTGCCAAGTCAGTTTGGTTGGAAATGGAGTCAGACTAAGAATCTAGTTGGTTGGAACCTGCCTCCCCCCCCCCCCCGAAATTGGGTATGTAGGTACTTGACTTCAAATACATTATGGTTAAAACAGTTAGTTAGTGCTTCTTATATAATTTGAAAAAAAACTGAAAATTTGAGACCGATATTAAAGTTTAAAATGAACAGAAATTAGGTTATATAATGTGGTAAACATTAAATGAATTTTTAATAAACATTTTGCTTAATGTTGTTTATGTTAATTAACATGTAAAGGGAAAAATGTGACCCTCGGTCCCTCCTTGAACACTGTTTGTGTTAGTGTCAATATTACAAATACTACCATATTTATCACTATTGTTGTCATTGATCTTCATAACCAACACTAATCAACATCGTCATTTTCATGAGAAAAGTGAATAATCCGACTTTGGGAAAGGAGGGTCGCCCCTCCCAAAATATTGGTCGAAAGATCCGTTCAGGAAAAGCTGTTTTTATTAAATATGAGATTTACAAAAACATAATAAAAAGAGCGTTATCTGATGACAAAGATCAAAAATAAAGGGAGGAAGGATTCATATATTAAAACCAGTCTGAGAAGCATGCTGACGACACAGCATGCTTCTCATGCCTGTTAAACGTTTCACTCAGCAAACAGAATATATTTACAGAAAACAGGATAGATCTGACAATTTAAAACAAATTTATGCATCATCAACTTTACTTTAATGCCCATCTGTAATCAAGAATAATAATATCCAAGCTGTATAACACATGGGCGCCCATAGCGGGGGTAAGGGGGGCACCAGTCCCCCCTGGCTGAATGATGGTGTCATATATTTGTATTAATTAAAAAAAAAGCTTTTTCCTCCGAATAAGTTTTCAAAGAAACGTAAAGAGCTCTATTAAGCTGAAAATGGGCAGAAATAAAGTCAAATAATCTTCCAAGCGTAAAACTACAACAGATCCCTATTAACAATTAATTGGAACTCAAAACGAACAGAAATCAAAGTGCAACAAAATTTGCAATTTACTGAAAAAATACAAATGAGAGTGCATTGTTGTTTAATATACATATACTGATATTTAGTAATCAAAATGTTAATATTATTTGATTATTAAAGTTATAAAAGTAAAAACATTTATATTTTTTCAGTAAAGTGCAAATTTTGTTCTTGTCTTGGGAAGGCATAGGGGTTTTGCGCCCAACTTATGTTAATTTCTGCTCGTTTTGAGTTTGACTCGGTTAATTATTGTAATTTCTGTTCGTTTTGGGTTTCATTTATTTATCAATGCTGATTTGTGGTAGTTTCGCGCAGGGTAGATTATTTGATTTTAATTTTGCTCATTTTTTGTTTAATAGAGTTCTTTACTTTTATTTGAAAAACTTATTTTGTGGAAATTTTCTTTTTAATTAATTATAATAAATAGCTGATTCAAACTCAAAACGAGCAAAAATTAACATTACTCGGGCTGAAAACCCCCAATGCCTTCTTAAGACCTTAAAATAACTTAAGCTTTACTAAAAATAAAAAAAAACAACAAATGACCGGGGATTGTCAATTTAACATACCTATAGGCCTACTGATATTTATTCCTTGAAAAAAACAAAAACCTGACAAGGTAAACAAAAGTGGTTAAAAAACAGTTTTTTACTTAATTAAGTTAAAAAATGGAAAACATTTAAACATATTTCGTTTTCAGTAAAGCGCAAATTATGTTCTGGTCTTGAGAAGGGATTGGGTTATTAGCCCTACTAATGTTAATTTTTGCTCGTTTCGAGTATGACTCGGCTATTTATTTTAATTTCTGTTCATTTTTACTCTCATTTATTTCTTGATAGTGATTTGTGGTAGTTTCACGCTTTGATGATTACTTGACTTCATTTGTGCCCATTTTTGGCTTAATGGAGCTCTTTAGTTTTCTTTGAAAAACATGTTTTATGGAAAAAGTTTTTTTTTGGATGAATTTCTGTTCGTTTTTTATTGACATAGTCATTTTCATGGAAAAGATATTTTATATCTCTTCGGGTTTTTTCTATAAGAATTTTTGGCATAATTGTGGGGGTTTGACATGCCCAATATCCCTAAAGACATTGCTGCTGGACCGTTCTACTATGCTGAAGAAAATAATTGCCTCAAAATTTTGACTAGATGTGTTTGGGATATAAATCGGCTTGAGAGACGGGCTTATTGTCCTTCAATCTCTTTTTAGTCTTAGAAAGGACCCTAGAACTTTTAATTTTGAATCGAATTAGCCTATTTAAATGTTTCAATGATATTTCTAGCTATTATAGAGTGGTGCTGCCTCTGATACTGATTATATGCCTTTTTGAAAACCTGCATGTATGCAGTTTTTTCGTTTTATTGGAACGCCCCCTAAACACTTCCTAGAAGTTTCACCTCAATACTCTTGGTGTCATTAGTTACAGTAACTGTAGTTGTAGTACTAGAAGTATACACATAGTGCCTTCTGGCAAGTTCAAAATCCCCCACTACTTACTCTTAAAGATCTAACTTCATAATATTAGTTGTTCTTGAGATATTGCTTTGTCGCCTTTTTGAAAGTCCACATGCTCATAGTTTGTATTGATCTAGTTCAACGTTCGGCTAAATATGTCTTATGTTTGTTTACTGAAGACGTTGTTATATTCTCTTCAGACTATTGGCTACAAAATGACTTTCTCACAATTTCAATCGAATTTATTTGGAGGAAAGAGGATATCAGGGGTGGGGGGCTATTTTCTCTCCATCAAGATTGACTCTTAAAATAGAACTAGAACTATGCATTTCCAATCAAATGAGTCTCCTCTAAAGTTCACAAGACCACCTCTTAATAAAAACCTTACATCCCCCCAGGGAATAACTTAAAACCCATACCCCCATATTTTGGGGGATTTTGTCAACCCCAAAGGCCATGTTATGACATCTTTGGACTATTTCTTAACAAATTCCTATCTTAAACTTTCTATCGGATGCATTTGAGGAAAATATGATGTGGGGTTGAAATATAGCCACCTTCCGATAATTTGACTCTTAAAAATGGCTCCTCAACATCCGATTTCCAATCCAATGAGCCCCTTCCAAAGTTTAAACGACCACCGTTTCCATAAAAATCTTAAATGCCCTCGAGGCATACCTTACAACCCTTGCCCTGAAGACTGTGAGGGGGTTTTCTTCCTCAGACATAATGTCTGGACTTTTAAACTACATCAAACAAAATAACTATCTCGAAATTTTGACTGGAAGTGTTTGGGGAAATGATGAGCATGAGAGGAGTGTTAGTTGCTCTCCAATCACTTTCAACTATTAAAAAAGGCACTAGCCCTTTCAATTTCTATTCGAATGAGCCCTTTTGAAGTTTCTCAAAATTTAGATTGGATGTGTTTGGGGAAACGGTGGGCGTTAGAGTGGGTTCAGTTGCCCTTCAATCACTTCTGACTATTAAAATTGGCACTAGCCCTTTCAATTTCCAATCGAATGAGCCCAACAACGCTTTCTATAAAGTCTTATATGCCCCTGGGCATAACTTACAACCCTGGCCCTGCGGGCTATGAGGGGGTTGTCATCCTCTAAGACATAATTTCTGGACCTTTCAACTACGTTTGCATTTAAGGAAAATATGACGTGGGGTTGAAGTATAGCTACCCTCCGATTAATTTAACTCTCAAAAAATTGCTCTTCAACTTCCGATTGCTACAAAGGGCCATCTTAAAATTTCTATCAGATGCGTTTCGGGAAAATACAACGTATGTGTGTTTAGGGGGGGGGGAGGTATTTGCCTTCTGATCACTTTGAATCCGAAAAAAGCACTATAACTTCTGATTACCAATCCAATTAGCCCTCTTTGAAGTTTATACGGCCACCATTTCTATAAAAACCTTCTGTGCCCTCAGGGCGTAACTTAAAACCCTTGCCCTATATGGGCTATATGGGGAGGGGGTTATCCTCAAAGACCTAATTTCTGGACCATTTAACTGCACTGAACTAAATAGCTATGTAAAAAATTATGATTGAATGTGTTTGAGGAAATGATTGGTGTACGGGGGGAGGGGTTACCTCCAATCACTTTTGACTGTTAAAAAAGCCAGTAGAACTTCTGACTACCAATCAAATGAACCCCCTCTGAGGTTTATACGATCACCCTTTCTAAAAAAAACTTATATCCCCCCAGGGGCATAAATTACAACCCTTGCTCTGAGGGTTGTGTGTGTGTGGGGTTGTGGGGGGGGTTGTCATTCTCAATTTCATAATTTCTGGACCTTTAAACTACGCTGAACAAAATGATTATCTAAAATTTTTGACTGAATGCGTTTGGGGAAGTGATTTACGTGGGAAAGGGAGAGTTTGTTGCCCTCCTCAGGCTCTTTTTAAAGTTCATATGACATTTCTTTCTATAAGAAGGGTCCTGGTCTAAAAAATAAAACAATATATTGGGCCCGTATCGCTCTTTAGGATATGATAAAGAAAAACACGCTGCCTATGATACTTTGTCTTGAAATTTCAATTATACTGTATTAGAAGTGCCGATTAGACCAGGTAAGCACCCCCCCTAAAATTCAGCCTATGGGCGCCATGGTATAACATGTCTCAGAAGCTTGTCCTCTGTTTTAATGAAGCAATAGCTTAAAGTTCGTATGTTTAAGCATTTATTTTGTTTTCCTATGACCGAGGCTTTGGACTTGATCCCCCAGGATGAATTATAAGAAACAGAAAAGGTCGAACCTGAGTATCTTCTATGCGTCCCTTGATGTAAAATCTGGTCTTCAGTTACTGACTTTCTTTTTAGGCTCTTGAAAACGTCTTTGCAATCGCCCATGGGAAAAATTATAGAATCTGTGTCGATAATCTCAAGCCTGAAATAAGAAGCTCAATACAAGCAGGTTTTGGATCTGAGTCCAAGATACTTTTTGCCTCAAGCTCAGTCCGCTCTCAAATGGTAGAAGAAGTAGCATAATTCTCAGAAATCAGCCTTTAAGGTTTTACAAGGCTTTTCATGGCTTTTTATTTATACTTTTCTTATACTTTGATTTTTTAAAAACAAAATATAGGAATACATTTGTTTTTACTTAGTCTGTCAGAAACCTCATGATAATGTGCTCTAAGTAAAGACCAACGCCATCCAATAGTAAATGAATCTCAAAGAAACAGAATTAAAAAAAAAAATATTCATCAAAATAATTTTCTTTTTGTGATATTTCCTAATCTATAAAGTTTACTAAATTTATAGTTACTCATAAAAGTCATAAGAACAGACCCGACAGACCCCGCGGAAAATGCCTCCCCGTGGAAAATAAACCCCACTCAGGAAAAAACCCCGGAAAAATACCCCCCCCCCCGCGGAAAATACCCCCTCCCCCAGTAAATATCCCCTTGAAAATAAACCCCCTCACCCCGTGGATCTAAGGCTCTTCAAATTTGGGAATTTTAACTGAGTTCTATTTTTCTAATTTTCGTAGGGTGTGGTTTTTTGGTAGGCGTACTTGTGTATTATGGGCATCTCTCTCAAGTTTACACTATGGAAAACTCGAGAACAAACCGGTTGCTTTGTTAGTTTTTTTTTCAGCTTAGCGCGAGACAAGACAAAAAACAAGTGACAGAATATATGGGAAATATATAATTTGGGCTATATATTTTCACACAAGGGGGGGGGGGTAAAGTATTTGGACAGTTTGAAGTCAGAAAACAATTCTTTCTAGGTATATGGCCACTAAAAAATTAAAGAAGAATAGCTAGGTACCTGAAAATTTTGATATCTTAAAAAAAAATCCCGTAAGAAGTAAATATAATGTTTCATTTAAGTGTTTTTTCCAAAAGTTGAATGTTTTTTTTTCAATGACCGTTTTTCTAAGCGTTAAGTACTATAATTTGGTTAACGTAGTTTTTCATTTAAGTGTTTTATGACGATCGCTGATCAAAGTTTATGTTATTTGTGCCTTTCATTTATGTCATTTTACTATGTTCATGGCCGTATATTTGGCTTTAAAATACACTTATCTATCTTATATATCTAATATGCAGAATAATTCTACCAAACACATTTTGCATACAGACCCGCTATACTTTACCCACCCCCCTAATGTGCAAATCTAGAGCCCAAATTTATTTCTAAAGTAACGAAGAAACTAACGAAAAAATCGGTGTGTTCTCGAATTTTACACAGCGTAAACTTGAGTGACTGGCGCATAATACACAGTACCAAAATTCCTTCCCCTTACGGAAATAGAAAATAAAAATAAAACTCACACAAAATTCTCAAACTTGGAAAGCCTTATTTTCCAAGGGAGGGGGGGGTGGCATAAACCCGACTCGCACTATTTTTTGCTGCTGTAAGCTATGTCACGATGAAGCTTCTTTTCAGCCTGTAAATGATGATATAAAAAAATGAAATAATGAGCATGTGGGTTTTGCAGGTGATACTACACTAGGCTGCTGTGAAAGGAATAAAACAGCGTTTATTTCCAAGCCTAGGGCTGTTCTCGAGGAGACGTATCTCTGGATGGATTCTATCCGTCTTGTGATTAACATTGATAAATCTTGCGTTTTATTTTCTTGCCGGGTCGGAAGTTTCCATCCACAGATATGTGGTATCGAAATATCCAGAGGTTTTATCAGTCGGCCAGAAATGCGTTTTGCAAAATACCTGGGAGCTGTGCTAGATAAGAACTTGTCATTCCTGCATCACATTAAAGCAACAGAGCTGAAGATATCCCGGGATCTTGGAATAATAAAGAAAATAAAGAACACTTGCAGGAAACAGAGGTTTGACGCTGGAAACACTGGTCCTGCTATACAACGCTCTTATCAAACCCATTTACAGTATTGTGCAATGATCTAGCAGTTGACTTTTAGATCTCACCTGCAGAAGCTCAATTCGATTCATAAACGATCTTTGAAATTAATTGAAAAAATCAAGAGTATTTGTCAATTGAGCTGTATCATCAGTCATGCTTGACCTTTATTTTCAAGTTTCTAGCTGGTGAACTTCCGTATACGTTTAAAACATTATTTCGACCAATCTCGGATCAGCATAATGTAACTACCCTGCAAATACCCTTCTCCCCGACTATACGATCGGATTTTTCTCAGAACGTAACTTGTGCATGGTTATGGAGCCTGTTCCAGAAGAGCTGAGAGGCAGGAGCTCCCTCACTTCATTTAAAAGAAGAGTAATAAATCATTTATTATAATTGGAAAAGATTAGTTAAATAATGGTTTATAAAACGATTTTTATATAAAGTATTAAATATAAATATATTCAAATAAAGTTAACTTTTTTGGTATAATGATGAGGTGGTTTCCCCTTGGGTAAAGGGCTGGAGGATAGTTGGTAGTTTTTCAGATAATTGAGGGTTAAGATTGTTTCTGAGAGTAGGAGCAATGGCAACACTGTGCATTATGTTTAAAAGGTAGCAATTGAGGATCTTGGCGTCCATGAATGGACTGAATATTGTTGTTATGTGGAATTTATTTTTTGAACTGAAGATAAACGCTCTTGAACTTGAATTAAAATGAACAAATGAACGACCGTTCCTTCTTTTTTGTAGAAGGGATGGTCGTAGATATGTGCAATGAGGCTTATTTTATGAAGTCAAGATTTCTAGTGTCCTTTCAAAGACTGAAAGTAACTCCAGGATAATCTCCCCCCTTGTGTCCTCTTTGATCCTCAGACACCTCTAACCATCTAAAACATCAGATCAAAATCTTAATCTAACCATTTCAACCTAAATGATTGAAAAGTACAAAAAATGTGTCTCCAGGGGGTAAATAAACCACGCAGCTCAAAGGTCAAGTGTACCAAACTGATACTTGGTCTATTATACAAAGCAATATTCTAGTAGAAAACTGGGCATGTTCCACTTTGCTCAAATACGAATCTTTCAAGAGATTTAAATATAATTAATTTTAGGTACAGACTAGGCCTATAATTCCCCAACCTCTCATTCCTACGTGCTAGCTATAACACACTTTTACCTACGATGGCATTGGATCCAAATGCCGGAATAGCAATTATGCTAAGGAAAGTCAAAAGTACTCATAAATATGCTTTTATGAATAGAATGAGCTACATAACCCGAGGATCAAGGGCCCTGAATAATCTAAACTACCCATTACTCACCGCAGAAAAGGCAGCCATATTGGTGTACATGTAACTGAACCACCGTGTAACTGAGCCTCAAGCAACTGAACCCCCGTAACTGCACCACCGTGTAACTGAACCACCGTGCAACTGAACCACCGTGCAACTGCACCCCTATATAACCGAACCCCCGTGAAACTGAAACCTCGTATAACTGAACCACTTACAAGAACCACTGTGTTACTGAGCCTCCAGCAACTGAGCCCCTATATCTGAACCACCATCTAACTGAACCACCGCATAACTGAACCACCGTGTAACTGAACCCCTGTATAACCGAACCTTGTGCAACTGAACCCTCGTGTAACTGAACCACCAGGCAATGGAACTCCATTTAACTAAACCCTCGTGCAACTAAACACCTGTGCAACTCTACCCCATTTAACTAAACCCTCATGCAAATAGACCCCCGTGCAACTCAACCCCGTTTAACTGAACTGCCATATAACTGAACCCCCGTGCAACTGAATCACCGTGCAACTGAACCACTGAACTCAGTTTTTAAGTATTCGAAAAATATGAGGTAATATCATTGGGTAAAAAACACAAATTAGAATTTTTACATGTTCAACGTTGTTGGAATTGTTTGCTTCTTAAAGTTACGATATAAAGGCCTGTCAAGATCATTCATAAAAAAATTATATTTTTATTTTTGAAAAAAAAAGAAGATCCGATGTCACAAACCATTATCAACATTGGCATGTTGATAAGAATCAACATGCCATCTATAGTACATTCAATGCTATTGTGTCTGAGTTTGCATCTTTGCTGGTAACTTGAAAAAGTTTCTGAATTATTTTGAGGTCTTTTACTGTTGCTGTTTACTCTCTAAAGATAGATTTTTGTCAAGTAGTGTTTGTATGACCTTCTCCAATTATTAGAAAAAGCCCTTTTCCTTTGGTATTTTTACCAGTGCCATCGAGCGTGGTATTGTACCCGCCGGTATAAAGTTACCCGTAAATTGCGAGGGACAGTTTAGGGGGTCCTTACACTTCCCTTGTTCCTAGGTTCCTTCATTCTGTATGTATTCAGCATTCGATGCTGATGGCGTGGACCGCTGGAATGCTTGTTTATTGTCCGGTTCTGAATTTTGTCCAAAACCGTATCGAAAACGGCTTTTCTGCAGATATTATGAAGAAGCATATATCTGAATTTTTCACGTTCGGCCAGGTTTCTGAAGCAAGGAGGCAAATCTTCCACTTTTGCCATCCTGGGGAAGTTCAGCCTAAGAGAGTGGGTACAAATGCATTTATTAATAGCGTCTCTGATATTATCGATACTTTTACAAAGTATGATGCTGATGATGTTTGTCTGCCAGTTTTTGTTATCTGCCACCATAGTGAAGTACCACTTATTCCTGCCGATGCTTTTTGTGCGTTTAGTTGCCGTGTAAACTTCTGTTTGTCTGAGCTACGCTCTTTGTCTGAGTGTGTGAGAACTCTCCTGCCTGGAACAATTGGATGTACTCCGTCGTTAATGTAAGAATGTACTGTCTCTTCAAAAACGTCCTATGCAGATATTCTAAAAAACCCACCTATTGACCTCAAAGATCCTATTGAGCGAAAAGAGACCCTTGATACCCTGGATGGTTATGATGGTATCGTAAATGTGAGATCTGATCCTGTCAGGAAAAGGTGGGTAGTCCATACCAAATATAAAGCCTCAGCCGTCTCTCTTGCCGCCACTACAACTATTTAGCTCAGTATATTAACTCACGTTCTACATCCAAAATTGTTTGACATCGTGAGTAATATTGTTGTTGTTGAGCAACAATCAGACCTTATTTATATGACTCTTAGTCTTGTTGATGCAATTAAAATTTAAAGTTCCGGATCCTTCCACTTTAAATTTCTAGATAATGTTGCCCTAAATAAAGCTATTAACGAGGGTTTGTGTTTTGGATGCGAGCTTTTTAAAATAAGACGTTTTCAGAAGCTACCTCCTAGATGTTACCGTTGTCAATCGCCGAACCTCATTGTCAGAAATTACCCACTCCCATCGACTAATCAAAAGTCATGTTTCCTATAGTCTCAGATGCCCAGTGTTAAAAAAAGCTCTGAATAAGGATAAAAATTATTGTTAGTGGCAATAGATTTCGCTTAGTTTCACTTAATATTAACGGAATGGATAGACAAAGACCTTCTTATTGATGAGCTTCTTGATTATTATATGGTTTTCCTACAGGAACATTGTCTAACTAAAGCCAATACTAAACGGTCACCCACCCACCACACGTTTTTACGTGAAGCTAAAAAACGCACGGTCCACCCTCTGGGGGCCTTGCAACTTTAGTTCGCCTCACTATGAAACCTGAGCTTAAATCTTCTGATTATAATTTACTGGAAATAAAATGTGGTAATATGGTCCTCATCAATGTCTATATGCCATGCAATTTCAAGAACATTTCTTCCCTATTTGTCTTCGCGGGTTCTTGTAAGCGACTCAGGACACTTCTGCTAAGAGTGACTAATCAGGGATTAAATTGGATTGTGGCTGGTGATATTAATGCCAATCTTCTGTCCCAATGTGAAAGAAGTTGCCTGTTGTTTTATGCTTTGCCTAGTGGCTATCAGTTAGTCAATAAAGATAAACAGTTTGCCTACATTCATAACCGTGATGGTGCTAGATCAAACAATGATGATATTATAGTTTCAAGGAGATCTCTCGTGGTTCCTCCTGGCATTGTTTTAATGATAAAATTGGGGATGATAACTTGCCTTTAACTTGTGAAATTGAGTCGCCTGCTCTACTGGCTTATAACCGTTTTTCTTACCATAATAAATGGTTTGATAAGCCAAATTGGAAATGAGTAAATTCTGAAGTTTATTTTTACGTTATTAGCTCGTTATTGTCAAGCCTGAAAATGCCTTTTCACCTTTTACAAACCTCTGTAAGGTCACCGACAGCTAAGATTAATTTAAATTGTTACTATTACCAGATTGTACATTGTTTGAAGTCAGCTGCTTCAGTTTCAGTGCCTGTTGAACGTGTTAGATTTGGCAACAGAAAACCGTTATGGAATGTGTGCCCAGAAGTTAAAAAAGCTAAACAACGCACGAAGTTTTGGCTTCGTCTTTGGATTGCTTGTGATCGACCCAAGTCTGGCAAAGTATTTAAAATATAGAAAAAATTCGAAACGTCAGTTTAGATCTTTTTGGCGTCAAGCCCTCCTGAATGGTTTGGATGGCCCCTCGGATCGGAAGTCTTGGTCCAATATAATTAACAGCAGCAAGTGTGTGCCTGCTACAGTTTCGATTATCAAAATCAGTGATTTTGTTGGTCATTTTACTCGTGTTTTTTCTACATTTGATCATTCTATCCAGTCCATGTTTTCTTCCTCATTGCATAATAGTGTTACTCGAGTTCTTCGGAAAGTCCATATATTGTCAATATCTAATGGTGATATCTATCGGGCTTTTAAGAGTGTTAAGAAATCAAGTGCTTCTGATATGGATGGTCTGTGTTACAATCACTTAACCATTAAGTGTTTGTTATTGTTAACACACATTCAGCTCCTATTCCAGATATGTTTAGCCAAGTCGTTAGCTACAGATAGTTTCCTTTTGGGAATCGTAACATCAGTTTTGAAAAAAGGAAAGGATGCGGATCAGTGTTCCAGTTATCGACCAATTACCGTGTCCTGCTTCATGAGCCAGCTGTTCGAGCATTGCCTGAAGTTTTGACTAAATGTGATTTATATGACTATCAAGTTGGGTTCAAAGCCGGTTTTGGTTGTTCTCAAGCCCATCATATACTTGGTCAGTTGCTCGTCTCTGCAAAAATGTAAAAAAGGCCACTTTAATTTTGCTCGGTTGATATCTTGGGCACTTTTGACCACGTTGTACATTCGCAAGCGCTTCACTGCTTAGTTAAAGCAGGAGTTATTTCTTCTGTAGCAAAGTTCTTCAACATTGATATTCCGATTCGTTGGTTTGGTGAAAATGGATATCTGATATATCCGAGCCTATATCAGTAAAGAAGGGAATCTTGCAAGGTGGTGTACTGTCTCCATATATTTTTATAGCTGTGCTTTTGGACTGTTTACGAATGCTGTCTCCTACTGTGTTTTTAGAAAATACTTCTGTTAGTCATACTGCCTATGCTGATGATGTTCTGCTAATAGTCATGCTACGTCATGCCTCACATAGAACCTAAATGTTCTGATTAATGCTTTGAATGTGATTGGGATTTCTGTAAATGCTTCAAAATGCGAGTTTCTGTGTTTTAATAACTCTGCTCCTTCTTTACATGTGGGGAAAATGCCACTCAAGGGTGTCTCAAAGTTGAAATGGCTTGGGATTACTTTTTCTGACACATTTTAGACTACATGCTCGTCTCTGGTTGTTACTGCTCTACAGTGCATTCGATTCTCATATGGTAAAATCTCGCCTAATTGAGGGAGGTACAGCCACCGAGGCTTGTGTAAACTTTACCATAGTTTTTGTTCTCCTGCAATTCTTGTTCTTTCCGGTTTGCAGCCTCTAATGCGCAAAAAGACTGTCTTCAGCTAAGGAGAGGCTATTTTAAATATTTAAATTCCTGCTATGTTTGCCAAGGTTGTACAGAAATCATAAGATTATTTGTCATTTTGGACTTATCGACCCTCTAGTGCTGCTCGACAACATTGCTAAGGATCTGAGGACCAGATTAGTGATTCTATGGATATTGTTAAGTTATTTATGTTGTGTTTCCTTATTATTTCCTTGTGGACAATATTATTTAGTTTTTTTCTTTTTTTACTCCGCATTTATTTTATATTGCGGGATACAAGTAAACT
>NC_142797.1:66449197-66579197 GCF_049724085.1 Artemia sp. Qi Xiang Cuo | reverse complement strand
GTTGAAAAAACTTGTTGTTTTTTATTTAATTTCAGATCATTTTTAATTAATACTGTGGGGGGAGTGTCCTGCTCAAAGGTATAATTTCCTAAACTTTAAACTGCGTGCAACAAAACTACTATCTCAAAATTATGATTGGATTTTTTTGGGGAAATGGTGGGCTTGGAAGGGGTGTTAGTTACCTTCCATTAACTTTCGACTATTTAAAAGGGCACTAGCCATTTTAATTTCAAATCTAATGAGTCCTTTTTGAATTTTATATGACAAAGCGTTCTATAAAACCTTATATGCCCCCAAGGCATAGCTTACAACCCTTGCCCTGAGGGCTATCGGGGGTTGTCATCCACAGAGACCTAATTTCCAGAACTTAACACTACGTTTGCATTTAAGGAAAATAAGGGGTAGGGGAGGGTAAACTCCGGGAGGGGAATAAACGCCTAGAACCCTTTCAGATCACGTTGAAGGAATGTTTAAAAAGGAGTGCAACCCATCCCCTTCCCCAGGGGCGTCACTAAAGGGGGGACTCTCGCCCCTAAAGATCCTCAGAAAGGACTTTCGTCAGGTGAAGCTCAACAAAATCGCTTTCTTTCGGCACAAAGTGAAGCTTCTGGAAGGGATTTTGTCTTCCAGAAACTTACTACTTCATGTGCGCGAAGTCGAAGAAACCTATTGCCCCTTTAAGAAACGACTATTCAAGGGGAGCCCTACAAATCTTAGTATTTTGTCGCTCCAATGTAATGTCATAAAAGACTTTCGTCGGGCGAAGAACAACAAATTTTATTGCTTTATCTGTGCAAAGTCGACAGAAACCAATTGCCCCATAGAAACTTGTCGAGTCAAGCCCTAGACTTCCGTAGGGTGAATGACTACGAAATTTAGTGCTTCTTCGGCATGAAGTCAACAAAAACTCAATATTTTGTTGGTCTAGCCTATTACTATGTCATAAAAGACGTACTTCGGGGAAAGACGACGAAATTGACTGCTACATCTGTGCAAAGTTGACAGAAACCAATTGGCCACCTAGAAAACGACTTGTCAGGTGAAGTCTTGCAAAACTTAATATTTTTCAGCGCGTCAGTTAGTCAGGACAATTCGATTGGCTCTAATGAGAAAAAACTTGTTTGAAAATATTTTGTTTCTTTTCAAAATATCGGAAACAGCTGACATATTTTACTAATACATAAGCCAATAGCATTACAAGGTTATACTAAGCTCATTTAGAATTACACCTTTTTCACTTATTCTCAAAATCCATATAATAAATCATATAGCCAAGGACATAAAGAATTGAAGCTGCAAGGGAAAGAAACAATTTTTTGTTCTTAGGTTCAAAAATTTTACTGCTTTGCGAAATTATACTTATTTTAAGACTTATTTAATAAAAAAAAAAGAAGAAGGCAAAAAACTGAGTAACCTGGGTTGAGCTGCTACTCCAAAGGAAATTCTTTAATGCATACACACCTTGAAATAAATTCAAATCAAACCAGTTTGTCAAAAATGAGGAAAGTTTACAGGGAATCAAGTTTCTCATTGATCTAGGAATTGTAATTTGAATTAGTGTGATTCTGCATTTAAACCTAAAAGAACACTTGGAGCACTGTTTTACTTCTTTAGATTCTCAGTAGATGAAAATGTTAGCAGAAAAAAAAATATACAGAATTAGAATAAAGCTTGTGTGTGAAGTTTGTTTTAAAGAAAGAAAGATGAAAGGTATTACGAATTTAACTCTGATTATCGAGCTATTCACATTCTAAAGCATCATAGTGAGGAACGAACGGGACCGAAGCGAAGATTAGGCCAAAGATTGTGCAAAAAATCTCTATTTGATGTTCCAAAATGATTACGGCCAGGAAATTCAAAGAAAACTGTAGAAGGCCCTGTTACGAGCGAACTTCTTGTCGAACAGCAAGATAGCTTAATGCAATTTCAGTCAAGAGAAAGCTTATTCTGTCTTCAGTATTGTTTCATGTTTTAGTGCTTCGCTGTCACAGTCACCTCGTGTCTCGTATTCTTACTCTGCTAAAGATGTTTATCACGAAAGTTCAGCAGATGTTCTAGTTGTAAGTACATGATATGATAGTATAGACTCCCAAAGTCTAGGCAGAATCTTACTTTTAAGGGGAAAATTTGATCAACGAGCGTTTTTGTTAAAGTGTAGTAAACTTTACAAGATTTGATTGAATACTCAATAATTTGTAATTGATAACCGAGGAAATGGTAATGAGATTAGGGATAAAAAGATGAGTTATCCTGAAGGGCGCTGAACATGTCCTTTTGATATGTAAACTTTTGTATTTTTAACTAATTTAATTTTGTTTTTGTGTGTTAGAGAACAGGCCTGGTAAGTGGGGTTTCCTACAGGTTCTAGAGATAATGAATTATACTTAAGTAACGGTATTAGTATGCAGTGAATCTCATCACGTTCGAACTTGCTCTCTACTTTTGGGGATCTTACTCTCTTTTTTTTTCGAGGCATGCTTTAAAATGGGACTGAACTGGACTGAACTAAGGTGTACCAAATTGACTGCAAGATGCAAAGAAGTATATAGTTTTGAAATTGCCTTTTAACTTAAATAGGTATAGGTTATGGTTAGGTTTCCCTATAAAAATTTTTGAATTTGTTTCCAGCTTTTCAATTTTTTGAATGTTTCAAATAAATACAGACAAACAACTGTGGTGAAATCGGGGTAAAATTTCATCAATGACATCAATGAAAAATGACGTCAATTGAGGAAGTTCGTCCTGGTCCATCTTTGGGAAATATCGGAGTCTGAATAGAAGACGATGCGGCTGAAAAAATCGGAGTTACTTATCCTCTCAGGTTTGACGCTGTGGAATTTGGTGAAAGAAAAACTGTACCGACTGTACCGAGGTAGCAAAAACAAATTACACTTGAAATGAAGTTAGATTCCGTTACTAACGAATCAGAAGCTACAATACAAGCACTAGAGATAGGGCTATCAGTCAGCGAATCTGAAACTAGGCTTATAAGTCAGTCAAACAAATTCGTTTCTCAGAAAGTGTCAAGAATAGAAGGAGTAGAATCTGAAGCCAAAAGTTTACAGCAAGCTGGAATCATTAGGGTCGAGCACAATCCCGGGCTCAAGAAAAAAAAAACTCAGAAAATCTGATGCTTATCGAACGAGGAGTATTTTGGCCAAACGTAAATTTTTCAAAAAATGAGGAATTCCAATCCCACAGTTCAAAACACCAGTTGCGGTTTGTTAGAAACTGGTAAAATGAGTACCCGTACCTAGAGTATAGTGTCGAGAAAGATACAGCCTACTGCTTTGCCTATTCCTTGTTTTCAACTAGATCTGGCCGTGAATACAGAAACGTTTTTTTCACGTGAAGACATGAATTCTTCATTTATAACATGAACTAGAAACTGGCACAAAATGCGAAGCAAGGGCGCCAAGGCTGAAATTTTCGTCACTCACTTCCAATCAAACGGTCACAAAGCTTCTGTAAGTGGTATTATTTGTTTTATAGAGAGATAAATCATTGCCAAGCTTAGTTACAAAGGACAAACTAATGAAATTTATAAAGGCAGAAAAAGAAAGACAGAGCGGGGGTTGCATCATATGTGTATATATATGCTGCTAGATATTACCACCACTAAAAAGGGCACTAGCCATTTCAAGTTATAATCAAATGAGGCCTTTTGAAGTTTCTACGACAAAACTTGTCCTGGGGGCGTTTGAAACGGGTGCTCGTACAAACTTCAGGGAGGGCTCATTCGATTGGAAATTGAAAGTTCTAGTTCACTTTTTAAGATTCAAAAGATATCCGAGGGAAACTAGCCCCGCCCTCCCCCCACACCCTTTTTTGCCCAAGGCTATCGATAAAATATTTAAAATAGCCATTTCGTTAAAAATAGTCCAAAGGTCAGCTAAGAAAAACTCCTGTGTCGACGCAACCCCCATGGCCCGGAGGCAGGCGTTGTAAGTAATGCTCAGGGGGCATATATTGTTCTTATGGAAGGGATGCCTGTATAGACTTCGGAGAGGGTTCATTTGATTGGAAATAGAAACTTCTCGTTCACTTTTTAAGAGTTAAAAGAGATTGAAGGGCAAGCGGCTCCCCCCCCCCCCCCTCCACGCCCTAAATGTATCAGATAAAAATTTTGAAATAGACATTTTTTAAAAATAGTTCAAAGTTCAGATAACAAAAACTCCAGTGTCGATACAGCCATCCCCCCCTAGGGCCCAAGGGTAGGCGTTGCAAGTTTTGCCCTGGGGGCATTTATGGTTGTTATGGAATGGATGCTCGTATAAACTTCATAGAGGGCTCATTTTATTGGAAATTGAAAGTTGTAATTCTCTTTTTAAGAATAAAAAGTGATTGGAGGGCAGCTAGCCTCCCCCCAAACTCAATTTTTTTCCCAGACGTACTTCATATAGAAGGGGTCCTCGTATAAACTTAAAAGGGGACTAATTTCAAAGGGGGCAATTTTTTCACTTTGATATGGTTACTTTAATACCAGTTTTGACACTTTGATAAAGATTTGATTTTCTTTCAAAGTTTGATTTTGAAATAAGAAAGTTTTAAAAACTTGAAATTTTTTGTAATCAAAAACGAACAAAAATTAATTAGAATTTTTTAGAATTAATTAAAATTAGTTAGAATTAATTAGGTTTTAGACTTTTACAGTGAGAGAAGGAGGCGATACCCAAACTCGTGGTTTGTAGTGATTTTTGTTCGTTTCAAGCTTGATTTGCATATTCAATTTAAGTTTCACTCGTTTTAAGATTTGTTTATTCATTTACATTAATATCTGTTGCATGTTTGTTTGCATTGATTGTTTATTTAATAACAGTTCGTTTTAAGTTTCATTTACACTTCAATAACAAAATTTTATTTTTCGTTTTAAGCTTGATTTTCATATTCAATCTAAGGATTACTCGCTTTAAGATCTATTTATTCATTTATATAATTACTTGTTGTATTTTTTTGCTATGATTGTTTATTTAATTTCAGTTCGTTTTGGGTATCATTTATTCTTTAATAGTAATTTCTGGTCGTTCTGACTTTGAATTTTAAATTTGGTCGACATTTCATCTACTCGTCCTAAAACAATACTCTTCTTCTCTTTAAACTTTGTCTGCGGCATAATCTAAGTCTAAAAAGTATCATCATACTGAGTAATTTGCTACCTACAGATACCAAGCTAATTTCTCTATAATTATCAACCGTACTCTTATCACTGTTCTGAAACAGGGGTTTAATTAGTGTTTTCCTAAAAGCTCTAGCTACTTCCCCCTTTTTAAAAATCCTTTTCGTAGTCTTCAGTAACTTATTTCTAATCTTATTACCACCATATTTAATAATCTCGTTTATGACACTATCAGCACCTGGGGTCTTATGGGGTCCAATGCTTGTAGTACCGTCACTAATTCTTTCTCATAAAATCAATTTTCCTTCACATCCCATTTTTCACAAACTTTTTCATTCTCCTCTATATCTGTTCCTGTAACTCTATCATGGTTGAGCACATTTTCTATATATTTTCCCCATCTCTTTTTAACTCTTTCGTTATCACTAATTCTGGCCCAGTTCCTATCTTTAGCTGGGACAAGTCCAGGTTGACTACCCCGTCTCAATTTATTAACATGCCAGTATAGTTTTTTTTTAATATTATGCTCTCTAGCTGCATCTTCCAGATCTTTGGCAATTTAATCCATGACCTTCTCTTCACACCTCCTTAGTTCATATTAAGTACCCTACAAATTTTGCGTTTTGTATATCAATATGACTAAATGCAACGAAATAATCCATAAGTAACTTATGATTCCTAAATGAAAAATTTAGCTAGACTAGACCGCGGTATAATTTTACACCAGGGGCTGCAATCCTATTGTTTCGTTCAATCATTAATAATTAAAGTAAAGATAGGACTATTTCAGAGCATAATTTCTAGGGAGGATGAAGTTTTTGTTTAGAAGTGACTTCTATCCCTCCCTGTGCATAAGGTAACACCTTCATAATAAAGGAATAATAATTTATGGTAAAAAAACAACAAATTCTGGAATTTTAGTTGAAAACGTAATATTTAACGTGATACCATCACTGTTAAATTAATAAGCAATGGTTGCGATTGCATGTGATTTTGAAGAAAATAAAGACCGCTAGGCACCCTATTTGATTCCGATGGTGGCCGGAGTTTCCCCCTCCGGCGTCCCGGAAAATTACCTCGTGAAAATCCCCCCTGTGGAAAATACCCCCCCCCCTGAGGAAAATACCCCCGCGGAAAATATCTCCCGGAAAATACCCCTCCCCCCCCTCGGAATATACCACCACGGAAAATAACCCCTGGTAAATATGTTTCTAATAAATTAAAAAAGCAGTCTTTTCAACTGAAAGTAAAGAGCAGCATGCCCCTTCCGTAAGACCTTGCTCTTTACGCTAATGTTTTGACTTATTGTCCCAATTCTTTAAGAACAATTCCTGAAACACAATTGACATTTAATTATAACAATAATCCTTGTTTTGAAATTCTATAGAAAAAATAGCCTAAGGAGCGAGGTCTTGAGGAGGAAAGAATCCCTTTCATATACGTAAAAATTCTGTTTGTTTTAAGGTTTAAAGTTGTTCCTTACTTTCAGTTGAAAAAACTTGTTTTTTTAATTTGATTTCTGATCGTTTTTAAATAATGCCGGGAAATCCGGCTCTCTCTCCATGGAAAATTCCGTTACTTGTGTATTGTATCCACTCACTCAAGTTTACGATGTATGAAACTAGAGTACAAACCGTTCTCTTCGTTTGTTTCTTTGTTACTTTAAAAACAAATTTGGGCTATATATTTGCACATTAGGGTGTGGATGGAGGTAGGGGTAAAGTATAGCGGGTCTGCATGCAAAATGTGTTAGGTACAAGTATTTTTTATATTACGAAGTAAAAATTGTTTTCTGGCTTCAAACTCTTCAAGTACTTTACCCCCCCCCTTATGTGAAAATATATAGCCCAGATGATACATATCCCATCTATTCTGTCACTTGTCTTTGTTTTGTCTCACGCTAAGCAGAAGGAAACGTACGAAGAAATCGTTTTTTTCTCATTTTTTGCATAGCGTAAGCTTGAGTAATTGGCGTATAATACACAAATACCAAAATTTCTTCCCCCTACGGAAAAAAACTCAAATAAAATTCTCAAATCTGGAAAGCCTTATTTTCCAGGTGGGGAGGGGATGTTTCCTAGGGGGAATTTACCGGGGGACATTTTCCACGGGGGGAGGGATATTTTTAAGTGAGGAGGGGGGGTCTTGTTCTAGGGGGTCTTTTACCGATTTTATTGTAGGGGGTATTTTCCATGGGTGCTATTTTCTGGGGGATATTTTCTGGGGTGATATTTTCTGATATCATCTGGGGGATATTTTCCGTGGGGGAGGGAGGGCGGGGATTTACTTTCCATGGGTGCTATTTTCCGGGTGTATTTTCCGCTGGGGGTATTTTCTGCGAGGGGGGGGGGTATTTTTGGGGTGGGGGGTATTTTTGGGGTGGGGATGTATATTCTGGTGGTAATTTTTGCTGGAGGCTGTTTTCTTGGGGGGGGGGGTAGACGTGGGGGGGGGGGGTAAACACCAATAACCGATTCCGATATTTCAACACTTTCTGAAACCACTACTAGCAGCAGTGTTAATAGTATAAATATAACAGTTAAGAGCGGACAGTCCCCCCATATAGATATTACAGTTAAGAGCGGACAGTCCCTCCATATAGCTATAACAGTTAAGTAGTGGACAGTCCCCCCATATAGCTATAACGATAAGTAGCGGGCAGTCCCACCATATAGCTATAATATATTCTCCCAATATAGCTGTAATATATACAAGCACACAGTCCTACCATATAGCTATAACGATCAGTAGCGGACAGCATACAAACAGACAGTACAATGACCGGATTCAACCACCATGAAAATTCGTGCTGTTGTTTCTGTTAAAAGACGTACGTGTTTTCATGCTAGTGATTCTTTTCCTTTGTATGAAGTTGTAAAATTCTTTCTATAATTTAATTTGTTAGGTGTGAATGATTTATGTTTAATCTTGAACACGGATATAAAAACTATGACAATTTGTTATTTTCTCAGTTCAGAATTGGCATTTGAAATATAATGATGCATTCAAACAAAAGGAATATTGACGCACACAAGAAGTAAGTTATTCTTTTATATTCTTAGTGGGTAAAGAAATTAATTTTAATAAAATTTATCGGGTGGTTTATACAGACCCCATTATAGTTAACAGATTGTTAAATATTTTTTGAACCTGAATCTCCAGAGTTCGGTAAAGAGCAATATCAAAACAAGAAAAAAGTATGTAAACACTGCATTTAAATGGCTTGCGAGCTTAGCACATGAAGTAAATCATACCTATTTTTTATTCCAGCCCAAAGTTCCCCACTATGCCACAATCGTCCACGCCCCACTCCACCATCCCCCCCCACTCCTTCAACACCCCTCCCCCCAACCCCCCTAATTTTTTTTTTAACTTTTTAAACTTTTTTTACATCTCTTAGAATATCATGAAACACACTTAAAACACAAAATATTCATATTTAATATTTTTCAACTTCAAAATGGGAATGATATAGATATGTGTGTCGCAACTTTTAGTATTAAAAAAATATTGTTTGTAGTGACCATTTTTTAAAACTTATTTTTAACTTTTTTTAAACTTTTTTTTCAACTTTTTTTTCATCTCTTAGAATGTCATGAAACATACTTAATACATAAGAAATTCACATTTAATATTTTCCAATTTCAAAATGGGAATGATATAGATATGTGTTGCAACTTTTACTATTAGAAAAATAATGTTTGTAGTAACCATTTTTTTTTCTGACAGTTTTTTTTTAATTTTTTTTCTGAGAATTTTTTTTATTTTTTTTTAACAAGATATATTTTTTACCCCTTTTTTTCTTTTTACATTTCTTCGAATGAGATGAAAAATACTTAAATTCAGTAATGTTTTGTCGTGGTTTACCATCTCACAGTTACATTCTCTTCATTTTTCAAAGTTAATTTTGGATTTCTTTCATTGAAATGCAAGAGTTGGAATATTTCAGTAGTGTTTTGTTGTGCTCCCTTGTCACAGTTACATTCTCTTGATTTTTCAAAGTTCATTTTGGATTTCTTTCCTTGAAATCCAAGAGTTGGAAAATTTCAGTAGTGTTTCGTCGTAGTTTACCTTGTCACAGTTACATTCTCTTGATTTTTCAAAGTTCATTTTGGATTTTTACAATCTCTTGATTTTACAAAGTTCATTTTGAATTTCTTTCATTGAAATGCAAGAGTTGGATTATTTCGGTAGTGTGTTGTCGTGGTTTACCTTGTCAGAGTTACATTCTCTTAATTTTTCAAAGTTCATTTTGAATTTCTTTCGTTGAAATGCAAGAGTTGGAATATTTCAGTAGTGTTTTGTTGTGCTTTACCTTGTCACAGTTACATTCTCTTGATTTTTAAAAGTTAATTTTGAATTTCTTTTGTTGAAATGCAAGAGTTGAAATATTTTAGTAGTGTCTTGTTGTGGTTTACCTTGTGACAGTTACATTTTCTTAATTTTTCAAATTTCATTTTGAATTTCTTTCGTTGAAATGCAAGAGTTGGAATATTTCAGTAGTGTTTTGTTGTGCTTTACCTTCTCACAGTTACATTCTCTTGATTTTTCAAAGTTCATTTTGTATTTCTTTCATTGAAATGCAAGAGTTGGAAAATTTTAGTAGTCTCTTGTTGTGGTTTACCTTGTCACAGTTACATTCTCTTTATTTTTAAAATTTCATTTTGTATTTCTTTCGTTGAAATGCAAGAGTTGGAATATTTCAGTAGTGTTTTGTCGTGGTTTACCTTGTCATAGTTACATTCTCTTGATTTTTCAAAGTTCATTTTGAATTTATTTCGTGAAATACAAGAGTTGGAATATTTCAGTAGTGTTTTGTCGTGGTTTACCTTGTCACAGTGACATTCTCTTGATATTTCAAAGTTCATCTTGAATTTCTTTTGTTGGAACGCAAGAGTTGGAACATTTCAGTGGTGTTTTGTCGTGGTTTACCGTGTCAGAGTTACATTCTCTTGATTTTTCAAAGTTCATTGTGGGTTTCTTTCGTTGAAATGTGTTTTGTTGTTCTTTACCTTGTCACAGTTACATTGTTCTGATTTTTCATAGTTCATTTTGGATTTCTTTCGTTGAAATGCAAGAGTTGGAATATTTCGGTAGTGTTTTGTTTTGCTTTACCTTCTCACAGTTACATTCTCTTGATTTTTTAAAGATCGTTTTGAATTTCTTTTATTGAAATGCAAGAGTTGGAATATTTTAGTAGTGTCTTGTCGTGGTTTACCTTGTCACAGTTACATTCTCTTGATTTTTCAAAGTTCATTTTGGATTTCTTTCCTTGAAATGCAAGAGTTGGAATATTTCAGTAGTGTTTTGTCATGGTCTCCCTTGTCACAGTTACAATTGCCTTGTCACAGTTAAAATCTCATGATTTTTCAAGGTTGATTTTGGATTTCTTTCCTTGAAATGCAAGATTTGGACTATTTCAGTAGTGTTTTGTCGTGGTTTACCTTGTCAAACTTACATTTTCTTGATTTTCCAAAGTTCATTTTGGATTTATTTCGTTAGAATGCAAGAGTTGGAATATTTCAGTAGTGTTTTGTCGTGGTTTATCTTGTCACAGTGACATTCTCTTGATTTTTCAAAGTTCATCTTGAATTTCTTTTGTTGAAACGCAATAGTTGGAATATTTCAGTGGTGTTTGTCGTGGTTTACCGTGTCAGAGTTAATTTCTCTTGATTTTTCAAAGTTCATTGTGGATTTCTTACGTTGAAATGTGTTTTGTTGTGCTTTACCTTGTCACAGTTACATTCTTCTGATTTTTTAAAGTTCATTTTGGATTTCTTTCGTTGAAATGCAAGAGTTGGAAGATTTCAGTAGTGTTTTGTTGTGCTTTACCTTGTCACAGTTAGATTTTCACAAACAAACCAACACAAACACACACAAACACACATAGACACACACACACACACAAAAACACTAACACACACACACATACACACACACACACACACACACACACAAACACACACACACACACACAAACAAAAACACAAACACAAGCACACAATCACACACACACACGCACAAACACACACACACACAAACAAACATAAACACAAACACACACAAACACACACAAACACAGACACTCACACACAAACACACAAACACACAAACAAATACACACACACAAACACAAAAAAATAAAAAAACACACACAAACACACACACACACACAAACACATACACACACAAACACAAAAACAAACAAAAAAAAAAACAAACACACACACAAACACACACAAACATACACACATGTTACCAAATTCCAAATCATTGCACAAAAATACCAAAACCATAGGTTAGGTTAGGCTAGCCTATGTACGCGTGCGTACATAGGCTAACCTAACTTAACCTATGGTTTTGGTACTTATGTGTAATAATGTGGAATTTGGTAACATGTGTGTATGTTTGTGCGTGTGTGTTTGTGTCTGTGTGTGTTTATGTGTGTGTGTTTGTGTTTGTGTGTGTGTGTGTGTTCGTTTTTGTGTGTTTGTGTGTTTGTGTATGTGTTTGTGTGTGTTTGTTTGTGTGTGTTTGTGTGTGTGCTTTTGTTTGTGTGTGTTTTTGTGTTTGTTTGTGTTTATTTTTTTGTTTGTGTGTATTTGTTTGTGTGTTTGTGTGTGTTTGTGTTGGTGTGTGTGTATTTGGGTTTGTGTGTGTGTGTGTGTGTGTTTGTGTGTGTGTTTGTGTGTGCGTTTGTGTGTGTGTGCATTTCTGTGTGTGTTTGTGTATGTGTTTTTGTTTGTTTGTGTGTGTTTGTGTGTGTGTGTTTGTGTGTATGTGTGTTTGTGTGTGTGTTTTTGAGTTTGTGTTCGTGTTTTTGTGTGTGTGTGTGTGTGTTTGTGTGTGTGTTTGTGTGTGTGTGTGTTAAAGTGTTTGTGTTAGTGTGTTTGTGTGTGTGAGCGTGTGTGTCTATGTGTGTTTGTGTGTGTGTGTGGGTTTGTGTGTGAGTATGTAACTGTGACAAGGTAAAGCATAACAAAACACTACTGAAATATTCCAACTCTTGCATTTCAACGAAAGAAATCCAAAATGAACTTTGAAAAATCAAGAGAATGTAACTGTGACAAGGTAAAGCACAACAAAACACATTTCAACGAAAGAAATCCACAATGAACTTTGAAAAATCAAGAGAATGTAACTGTGACACGGTAAACCACGACAAAACACTACTGAAATATTCCAACACTTGCATTTCAATAAAAGAAATTCAAGATGAACTTTGAAAAATCAAGAGAATGTCACTGTGACAAGGTAAACCACGACAAAAAACTACTGAAATATACTAACTCTTGCATTTCACGAAAAAAATTCAAAATGAACTTTGAAAAATCAAGAGAATGTAACTGTGACAAGGTAAACCACGACAAAACACTACTGAAATATTCCAACTCCTGCATTTGAACGAAAGAAATCCAAAATGAAATTTAAAAATCAAGAGAATGTAACTGTGACAAGGTAAACCACGACAAGACACTACTAAAATATTCCAACTCTTGCATTTCAACGAAAGAAATTGAAATTGAACTTTTGAAAAATTAAGAGAATGTAACTGTGACAAGGTATAGCACAAAAAACCACATTTCAAGGAAAGAAATTCACAATGTACTTTGAAAAATCAAGAGAATGTAAGTGTGACAAGGTAAACTACAACAAAAGACTACTGAAATAATACAACTCTTGCATTTCAATGAAATAAATTCAAAATGAACTTTGAAAAATCAAGTGAATGTTACTGTGACAAGGTAAACCACAACAAGACAATACTAAAATTTTCCAACTCTTGCATTTCAATGAAAAAAATTAAAATGAACTTTGAAAAATCAAGAGAATGTAACTGTGAGAAGGTAAAGCACAACAAAACACTACTGAAATATTCCAACTCTCGCATTTCAACGAAAGAAATTCTAAATTAACTTTTAAAAATTAAGAGAATGTAACTGTGACAAGGTAAACCACAACAAGACACTACGGAAATATTCCAACTCTTGCATTTCAATAAAAGAAATTCAAAATGAACTTTGAAAAATCAAGAGAATGTAACTGTGAAAAGGTAAAGCACAACAAAACACTACTGAAATATTCCAACTCTTGCATTTCAACGAAAGAAATTCAAAATGAACTTTTGAAAAATTAAGAGAATGTAACTGTGACAAGGTAAAGCACAAAAAAACACATTTCAACGAAAGAAATCCACAATAAACTTTGGTAAAGTAAAACACTATTGAAATATTCCAACTCTTGCATTTCACGAAAGAAATTAAAAATGAAATTTTAAAAATCAAGAGAATTTAACTTTGACAAGGTAAACCATGACAAAACACTACTGAAATATTCCAACTCTTGCATTTCACCGAAATAAATTCAAAATGAACTTTAAAAAATAAAGATAATGTAAAAATCCAAAATGAACTTTGAAAAATCAAGAGAATGTAACTGTGACAAGGGAATCCATGACAAAACACTACTAAAATATTCCAACTCTTGCATTTCAAGGAAAAAAATCCAAAATGAAGTTTGAAAAAATCAAGAGAATGTAACTGTGTCAAGGTAAACCATAACAAAACACTACTGAAATATTTAAACTCTTGTAATTCAACTAAAGAAATCCAAAAATGAACTTTGAAAAATCAAGAGAATGTAACTGTGACAAGGTAAACCACGCAAAACACTACTGAAATATTCCAACTCTTGCATTTCAAGGAAACAAATCCAAAATGAACTTTTAAAAATCAAGAGAATTTAACTGTGACATGATAAACCACGACGAAACCCTACTGAAATATTCCAATTCTTGCATTTCACGAAAGAAATTCAAAATGAACTTTGAAAAATCAAGAGAATGTAACTGTGACAATGTAAAGAACAACAAAACACTACTGAAATATTCCAACTCTTGCATTTCATGGAAATGAATCCAAAATGAATTTTGAAAAAAATCAAGAGAATGTAGCTGCGTCAAGGTAAACCATAACAAAACACTACTGAAATATTCCAACTCTTGCATTTCAACGAAAGAAATTCAAAAATGAACTTTGAAAAATCATGAGAATGTAACTGTGACAAGGTAAACCACGACAAAACACTACAGAAATATTCCAACTCTTGCATTTCAAGGAAAGAAATCCAAAATGAACTTTGAAAAATCAACAGAATGTAACTGTGAAAAGGGAAACCACGACAAACCAAGACTGAAATATTCCAATTCTTGCATTTCATGAAAGAAATTCAAAATCAACTTTGAAAAATCAAGAGAATGTAACTATGACAGGGTAAACCACGAAAAAACACTACTGAAATATTCCAACTCTTGCATTTCAACGAAAGAAATCCAAAATGAACTTTGAAAAATCAAGAGAATGTAACTTTGAGCAGGTAAAGCACAACAAAACACTACTGAAATATTCCAACTCTTGCATTTCATGGAAAGAAATCCAAAATGAATTTTAGAAAAATCAAGAGAATGTAGCTGTGTCAAGGTAGACCATAACAAAACACTACTGAAATATTCCAACTCTTGCATTTCAACGAAAGAAATCCAAAAATGAACTTTGAAAAATCAAGAGAATGTAACTGTGACAAGGTAAACCACGACAAAACACAACAGAAATATTCCAACTCTTGCATTTCAATGAAATAAATACAAAATTAAATTTGAAAAATCAACAGAATGTAACAGTGAAAAGGTAAACGACGACAAAACAAGACTGAAATATTCCAACTCTTGCATTTCATGAAAAAAATTCAAAATGAACTTTGAAAAATCGAGAGAATGTAACTGTGACAGGGTAAACAACGAAAAGACACTGCTGAAATATTCCAACTCTTGCATTTCACGAAAGAAATTCAAAATGAACTTTGAAAAATCAAGAGAATGTAACTATGACAAGGTAAACCACGATAAAACGCTACTGAAATATTCCAACTCTTGCATTTCACGAAAGAAATTTGAAATGAAATTTGAAAAATCAAGAGAATGTAAAAAATCAAAAATAAACTTTGAAAAATCAAGAAAATGTAACTGTCACAAGGTAAACCATGACAAAACACTACTGAAATATTCCAACTCTTGCATTTTAATGAAAGAAATCCAAAATGAACTTTGAAAAATCAAGAGAATGTAAATATGACAAGGTAAACCATAACAAAACACTACTAAAAAATTCCAACTCTTGCATTTCAACGAAAGAAATCCAAAAATGAACTTTGAAAAATCAAGAGAATGTAACTGTGACAAGGTAAACCACGACAAAACACTACTGAAATATTCCAACTCTTGCATTTCAAGAAAAGAAATCAAAAATGAAATTTGAAAAATCAAGAGAATGTAACTATGAAAAGGTAAACCACGTCAAAACAGTACTGAAATATTCCAACTCTTGCATTTCAATGAAAGAAATCCAAAATGAACTTTGAAAAATCAAGAGAATGTAACTGTGACAAGGTAAACCACGATAAAACACTATTGAAATATTCCAACTCTAGCATTTCACGAAAGAAATTCAAAATGAAATTTGAAAAATCAAGAGAATGTAACTGTGAAAAGGTAAACCACTACAAAACACTACTGAAATATTCCAACTCTTGCATTTCACGAAAGAAATTCAAAATGAACTTTGAAAAATCAAGAGAATGTAAAAATCCAAAATGAACCTTGAAAAATCAAGAGAATGTACCTGTGACAAAGGAAAACCATGACAAAACACTACTAAAATATTCCAACTCTTGCATTTCAAGGAAAGAAATCCAAAATGAAGTTTGAAAAAATCAAGAGAATGTAACTGTGTCAAGGTAAACCATAACAAAACACTACTGAAATATTCAAACTCTTGTATTTCAACTAAAGAAATCCAAAAATGAACTTTGAAAAATCAAGAGAATGTAACTGTGACAAGGTAAACCACGCAAAACACTACTGAAATATTCAAACTCTTGCATTTCAAGGAAACAAATACAAAATGAACAATGAAAAATCAAAAGAATTTAACTGTGACATGATAAACCACGAAGAAACCCTACTGAAATATTCCAATTCTTGCATTTCACGAAAGAAATTCAAAATGAACTTTGAAAAATCAAAAGAATGTAACTGTGACAAGGTAAAGCACAACAAAACACTACTGAAATATTCCAACTCTTGCATTTCATGGAAAGAAATCCAAAATGAATTTTGAAAAAATCAAGAGAATGTAGCTGTGTCAAGGTAAAACATAACAAAACACTGCTGAAATGTTCCAACTCTTGCATCTCAACGAAAGAAATCCAAAAATGAACTTTGAAAAATCAAGAGAATGTAACTGTGACAAGGTAAACCACAACATAACACTACAGAAACATTCCAACTCTTGCATTTCAAGGAAAGAAATACAAAATGAACTTTGAAAAATCAACAGAATGTAACTGTGAAAATGTAAACCACGACAAAACAAGACTGAAATATTCCAACTCTTGCATTTCATGAAAGAAATTCAAAATGAACTTTGAAAAATCAAGAGAATGTAACTGTGACAGGGTAAACCACGAAAAAACACTACTGAAATATTCCAACTCTTGCATTTCAACGAAAGAATCCAAAATGAACTTTGAAAAATCAAGAGAATGTAACTGTGACCAGGTAAAGCACAACAAAATACTACTGAAATATTCCAACTCTTGCATTTCATGGAAAGAAATCCAAAATGAATTTTGAAAAATCAAGAGAATGTAGCTGTGTCAAGGTAAACCATAACAAAACACTACTGAAATATTCCAACTCTTGCATTTCAAAGAAGGAAATCCAAAAATGAACTTTGAAAAATCAAGAGAATGTAACTGTGACAAGGTAAACCACGACAAAACACTACAGAAATATTCCAACTCTTGCATTTCAAGGAAAGAAATCCAAAATGAGCTTTGAAAAATCAACAGAATGTAACTGTGAAAAGGTAAACCACGACAAAACAAGACTGAAATATTCCAACTCTTGCATTTCATGAAAGAAATTCAAAATAAACTTTTAAAAATCAAGAGAATGTAACTGTGACAAGGTAAACCACCATAAAACACTAATTAAATAGTCCAACTCTTGCATTTCACGAAAGAAATTCAAAATGATATTTGAAAAATCAAGAGAATGTCACTGTGACAAGGTAAACCATGACAAAACACTACTGAAATAATCCAACTCTTGCATTTCACGAAAGAAATTCAAAATGAATTTTGGAAAATCAAGATACTGTAAAAATCCAAAATGAACTTTGAAAAATCAGGAGAATGTACCTGTGACAAAGGAAAACCATGACAAAACACTACTAAAATATTCCAACTCTTGCATTTCAAGGAAAGAAATCCAAAATGAAGTTTGAAAAAATCAAGAGAATGTAACTGTGTCAAGGTAAACCATAACAAAACACTA
This sequence comes from Artemia sp. Qi Xiang Cuo, assembly GCF_049724085.1. Classification (NCBI taxonomy): domain Eukaryota; kingdom Metazoa; phylum Arthropoda; class Branchiopoda; order Anostraca; family Artemiidae; genus Artemia; species Artemia sp. Qi Xiang Cuo. The sequence goes on along the minus strand of NC_142797.1, from coordinate 66,561,687 downwards.
CTGAAATATTCAAACTCTTGTATTTCAACTAAAGAAATCCAAAAATGAACTTTGAAAAATCAAGAGAATGTAACTGTGACAAGGTAAACCACGCAAAACACTACTGAAATATTCAAACTCTTGCATTTCAAGGAAACAAATCCAAAATGAACATTGAAAAATCAAAAGAATTTAACTGTGACGTGATAAACCACGACGAAACCCTACTGAAATATTCCAATTCTTGCATTTCACGAAAGAAATTCAAAATGAACTTTGAAAAATCAAAAGAATGTAACTGTGACAAGGTAAAGCACAACAAAACACTACTGAAATATTCCAACTCTTGCATTTCATGGAAAGAAATCCAAAATGAATTTTGAAAAAATCAAGAGAATGTAGCTGTGTCAAGGTAAAACATAACAAAACACTACTGAAATGTTCCAACTCTTGCATTTCAATGAAATAAATCCAAAAATGAACTTTGAAAAATCAAGAGAATGTAACTGTGACAAGGTAAACCACAACATAACACTACTGAAACATTCCAACTCTTGCATTTCAACGAAAGAAATTCAAAATGAACTTTGAAAAATCAACAGAATGTAACTGTGAAAAGGTAAACCACGACAAAACAAGACTGAAATATTCCAACTCTTGCATTTCATGAAAGAAATTCAAAATGAACTTTGAAAAATCAAGAGAATGTAACTGTGACAGGGTAAACCACGAAAAAACACTGCTGAAATATTCCAACTCTTGCATTTCAACGAAAGAATCCAAAATGAACTTTGAAAAATCAAGAGAATGTAACTGTGAGCAGGTAAAGCACAACAAAATACTACTGAAATATTCCAACTCTTGCATTTCATGGAAAGAAATCCAAAATGAATTTTGAAAAAATCAAGAGAATGTAGCTGTGTCAAGGTAAACCATAACAAAACACTACTGAAATATTCCAACTCTTGCATTTCAACGAAGGAAATCCAAAAATGAACTTTGAAAAATCAAGAGAATGTAACTGTGACAAGGTAAACCACGACAAAACACTACAGAAATATTCCAACTCTTGTATTTCAAGGAAAGAAATCCAAAATGAGCTTTGAAAAATCAACAGAATGTAACTGTGAAAAGGTAAACCACGACAAAACACTACTGAAATATTCCAACTCTTGCATTTCACGAAAGAAATTCAAAATGAACTTTGAAAAATCAAGAGAATGTAAAAATCCAAAATGAACCTTGAAAAATCAAGAGAATGTAACTGTGACAAGGGGAACCATGACAAAACACTACTAAAATATTCCAACTCTTGCATTTCAAGGAAAAAAATCCAAAATGAAGTTCGAAAAAATCAAGAGAATGTAACTGTGTCAAGGTAAACCATAACAAAACACTACTGAAATATTTAAACTCTTGTAATTCAACTAAAGAAATCCAAAAATGAACTTTGAAAAATCAAGAGAATGTAACTGTGACAAGGTAAACCACGCAAAACACTACTGAAATATTCCAACTCTTGCATTTCAAGGAAACAAATCCAAAATGAACTTTTAAAAATCAAGAGAATTTAACTGTGACATGATAAACCACGACGAAACCCTACTGAAATATTCCAATTCTTGCATTTCACGAAATAAATTCAAAATGAACTTTGAAAAATCAAGAGAATGTAACTGTGACAAGGTAAAGAACAACAAAACACTACTGAAATATTCCAACTCTTGCATTTCATGGAAATGAATCCAAAATGAATTTTGAAAAAAATCAAGAGAATGTAGCTGCGTCAAGGTAAACCATAACAAAACACTACTGAAATATTCCAACTCTTGCATTTCAACGAAAGAAATTCAAAAATGAACTTTGAAAAATCATGAGAATGTAACTGTGACAAGGTAAACCACGACAAAACACTACAGAAATATTCCAACTCTTGCATTTCAAGGAAAGAAATCCAAAATGAACTTTGAAAAATCAACAGAATGTAACTGTGAAAAGGGAAACCACGACAAACCAAGACTGAAATATTCCAATTCTTGCATTTCATGAAAGAAATTCAAAATCAACTTTGAAAAATCAAGAGAATGTAACTATGACAGGGTAAACCACGAAAAAACACTACTGAAATATTCCAACTCTTGCATTTCAACGAAAGAAATCCAAAATGAACTTTGAAAAATCAAGAGAATGTAACTTTGAGCAGGTAAAGCACAACAAAACACTACTGAAATATTCCAACTCTTGCATTTCATGGAAAGAAATCCAAAATGAATTTTGAAAAAATCAAGAGAATGTAGCTGTATCAAGGTAGACCATAACAAAACACTACTGAAATATTCCAACTCTTGCATTTCAACGAAAGAAATCCAAAAATGAACTTTGAAAAATCAAGAGAATGTAACTGTGACAAGGTAAACCACGACAAAACACTACTGAAATATTCCAACTCTTGCATTTAAAGGAAATAAATCCAAAATTAACTTTTAAAAATCAACATAATTTAACAGTGAAAAGGTAAACGACGACAAAACAAGACTGAAATATTCCAACTCTTGCATTTCATGAAAAAAATTCAAAATGAACTTTGAAAAATCGAGAGAATGTAACTATGACAAGGTAAACCACGAAAAGACAATACTGAAATATTCCAACTCTTACATTTCACGAAAGAAATTCAAAATGAACTTTGAAAAATCAAGAGAATGTAACTATGACAAGGTAAACCACGACAAAACACTACTGAAATATTCCAACTCTTGCATTTCACGAAAGAAATTTGAAATTAAATTTGAAAAATCAAGAGAATGTAAAAAATCAAAAATAAACTTTGAAAAATCAAGAAAATGTAACTGTCACAAGGTAAACCATGACAAAACACTACTGAAATATTCCAACTCTTGCATTTTAATGAAAGAAATCCAAAATGAACTTTGAAAAATCAAGAGAATGTAAATATGACAAGGTAAACCATAACAAAACACTACTAAAAATTCCAACTCTTGCATTTCAACGAAAGAAATCCAAAAATGAACTTTGAAAAATCAAGAGAATGTAACTGTGACAAGGTAAACCACGACAAAACACTACTGAAATATTCCGACTCTTGCATTTCAAGAAAAGAAATCCAAAATGAAATTTGAAAAATCAAGAGAATGTAACTCTGAAAAGGTAAACCACGACAAAACACTACTGAAATATTCCAACTCTTGCATTTCAATGAAAGAAATCCAAAATGAGCTTTGAAAAATCAAGAGAATGTAACTGTGACATGGTAAACCACGATAAAACACTATTGAAATATTCCAACTCTTGTATTTAACGAAAGAAATTCAAAATAAACTTCGAAAAAGCAAGAGAATGTCACTGTGACAAGGTAAACCACGACAAAACACTACTGAAATATTCCAACTCTTGTATTTCATGAAATAAATTCAAAATAAACCTTAAAAAATCAAGAGAATGTAAAAATCCAAAATGAACTTTGAAAAATCAAGAGAATGTACCTGTGACAAAGGAAAATCATGACAAAACACTACTAAAATATTCCAACTCTTGCATTTCAATGAAAGAAATCCAAAATGAAGTTTGAAAAAATCAAGAGAATGTAACTGTGTCAAGGTAAACCATAACAAAACACTACTGAAATATTCAAACTCTTGTATTTCAACTAAAGAAATCCAAAAATGAACTTTGAAAAATCAAGAGAATGTAACTGTGACAAGGTAAACCACGCAAAACACTACTGAAATATTCAAACTCTTGCATTTCAAGGAAACAAATCCAAAATGAACATTGAAAAATCAAAAGAATTTAACTGTGACATGATAAACCACGACGAAACCCTACTGAAATATTCCAATTCTTGCATTTCACGAAAGAAATTCAAAATGAACTTTGAAAAATCAAAAGAATGTAACTGTGACAAGGTAAAGCACAACAAAACACTACTGAAATATTCCAACTCTTGCATTTCATGGAAAGAAATCCAAAATGAATTTTGAAAAAATCAAGAGAATGTAGCTGTGTCAAGGTAAAACATAACAAAACACTGCTGAAATGTTCCAACTCTTGCATCTCAACGAAAGAAATCCAAAAATGAACTTTGAAAAATCAAGAGAATGTAACTGTGACAAGGTAAACCACAACATAACACTACAGAAACATTCCAACTCTTGCATTTCAAGGAAAGAAATCCAAAATGAACTTTGAAAAATCAACAGAATGTAACTGTGAAAAGGTAAACCACGACAAAACAAGACTGAAATATTCCAACTCTTGCATTTCATGAATGAAATTCAAAATGAACTTTGAAAAATCAAGAGAATGTAACTGTGACAGGGTAAACCACGAAAAAACACTACTGAAATATTCCAACTCTTGCATTTCAACGAAAGAATCCAAAATGAACTTTGAAAAATGAAGAGAATGTAACTGTGAGCAGGTAAAGCACAACAAAATACTACTGAAATATTCCAACTCTTGCATTTCATGGAAAGAAATCCAAAATGAATTTTGAAAAAATCAAGAGAATGTAGCTGTGTCAATGTAAACCATAACAAAACACTACTGAAATATTCCAACTCTTGCATTTCAACGAAGGAAATCCAAAAATGAACTTTGAAAAATCAAGAGAATGTAACTGTGACAAGGTAAACCACGACAAAACACTACAAAAATATTCCAACTCTTGCATTTCAAGGAAAGAAATCAAAAATGAGCTTTGAAAAATCAACAGAATGTAACTGTGAAAAGGTAAACCACGACAAAACAAGACTGAAATATTCCAACTCTTGCATTTCATGAAAGAAATTCAAAATAAACTTTGAAAAATCAAGAGAATGTAACTATGACAAGGTAAACCACTAAAAAACACTAATTAAATATTCAAACTCTTGAATTTCACGAAAGAAATTCAAAATGAACTTTGAAAAATCAATAGAATGTAACTGTGACAAGGTAAACCATAACAAAACACTACTTAAATATTCCAATTCTTGCATTTCAATGAAGAAATCCAAAATGAACTTTGAAAAATCAAGAGAATGTAAAAATCCAAAATGAACTTTGAAAAATCAAGAGAATGTACCTGTGACAAAGGAAAACCATGACAAAACACTACTAAAATATTCCAACTCTTGCATTTCAAGGAAAGAAATCCAAAATGAAGTTTGAAAAAATCAAGAGAATGTAACTGTGTCAAGGTAAACCATAACAAAACACTACTGAAATATTCAAACTCTTGTATTTCAACTAAAGAAATCCAAAAATGAACTTTGAAAAATCAAGAGAATGTAACTGTGACAAGGTAAACCACGCAAAACACTACTGAAATATTCAAACTCTTGCATTTCAAGGAAACAAATCCAAAATGAACATTGAAAAATCAAAAGAATTTAACTGTGACATGATAAACCACGACGAAACCCTACTGAAATATTCCAATTCTTGCATTTCACGAAAGAAATTCAAAATGAACTTTGAAAAATCAAAAGAATGTAACTGTGACAAGGTAAAGCACAACAAAACACTACTGAAATATTCCAACTCTTGCATTTCATGGAAAGAAATCCAAAATGAATTTTGAAAAAATCAAGAGAATGTAGCTGTGTCAAGGTAAAACATAACAAAACACTACTGAAATGTTCCAACTCTTGCATTTCAATGAAAGAAATCCAAAAACGAACTTTGAAAAATCAAGAGAATGTAACTGTGACAAGGTAAACCACAACATAACACTACAGAAACATTCCAACTCTTGCATTTCAAGGAAAGAAATCCAAAATGAACTTTGAAAAATCAACAGAATGTAACTGTGAAAAGGTAAACCACGACAAAACAAGACTGAAATATTCCAACTCTTGCATTTCATGAAAGAAATTCAAAATTAACTTTGAAAAATCAAGAGAATGTAACTGTGACAGGTTAAACCACGAAAAAACACTACTGAAATATTCCAACTCTTGCATTTCAACGAAAGAATCCAAAATGAACTTTGAAAAATCAAGAGAATGTAACTGTGAGCAGGTAAAGCACAACAAAATACTACTGAAATATTCCAACTCTTGCATTTCATGGAAAGAAATCCAAAATGAATTTTGAAAAAATCAAGAGAATGTAGCTGTGTCAATGTAGACCATAACAAAACACTACTGAAATATTCCAACTCTTGCATTTCAACGAAGGAAATCCAAAAATGAACTTTGAAAAATCAAGAGAATGTAACTGTGACAAGGTAAACCACGACAAAACACTACAGAAATATTCCAACTCTTGCATTTCAAGGAAAGAAATCCAAAATGAGCTTTGAAAAATCAACAGAATGTAACTGTGAAAAGGTAAACCACGACAAAACAAGACTGAAATATTCCAACTCTTGCATTTCATGAAAGAAATTCAAAATAAACTTTGAAAAATCAAGAGAATGTAACTATGACAAGGTAAACCACGATAAAACACTAATTAAATATTCCAACTCTTGCATTTCACGAAAGAAATTCAAAATGAAATTTGAAAAATCAAGAGAATGTAACTGTGACAAGGTAAACCATGACAAAACACTACTTAAATATTCCAACTCTTGCATTTCACGAAAGAAATTCAAAATGAACTTTGAAAAATCAAGAGAATGTAAAAATCCAAAATGAACCTTGAAAAATCAAGAGAATGTACCTGTGACAAAGGAAAACCATGACAAAACACTACTAAAATATTCCAACTCTTGCATTTCAAGGAAAGAAATCCAAAATGAAGTTTGAAAAAATCAAGAGAATGTAACTGTGTCAAGGTAAACCATAACAAAACACTACTGAAATATTCAAACTCTTGTATTTCAACTAAAGAAATCCAAAAATGAACTTTGAAAAATCAAGAGAATGTAACTGTGACAAGGTAAACCACGCAAAACACTACTGAAATATTCAAACTCTTGCATTTCAAGGAAACAAATCCAAAATGAACATTGAAAAATCAAAAGAATTTAACTGTGACATGATAAACCACGACGAAACCCTACTGAAATATTCCAATTCTTGCATTTCACGAAAGAAATTCAAAATGAAATTTGAAAAATCAAAAGAATGTAACTGTGACAATGTAAAGCACAACAAAACACTACTGAAATATTCCAACTCTTGCATTTCATGGAAAGAAATCCAAAATGAATTTTGAAAAAATCAAGAGAATGTAGCTGTGTCAAGGTAAAACATAACAAAACACTACTGAAATATTCCAACTCTTGCATTTCAACGAAAGAAATCCAAAAATGAACTTTGAAAAATCAAGAGAATGTAACTGTGACAAGGTAAACCACAACATAACACTACAGAAACATTCCAACTCTTGCATTTCAAGGAAAGAAATCCAAAATGAACTTTGAAAAATCAACAGAATGTAACTGTGACAAGGTAAACCACGACAAAACAAGACTGAAATATTCCAACTCTTGCATTTCATGAAAGAAATTCAAAATGAACTTTTAAAAATCAAGAGAATGTAACTGTGACAGGGTAAACCACGAAAAAACACTGCTGAAATATTCCAACTCTTGCATTTCAACGAAAGAATCCAAAATGAACTTTGAAAAATCAAGAGAATGTAACTGTGAGCAGGTAAAGCACAACAAAATACTACTGAAATATTCCAACTCTTGCATTTCATGGAAAGAAATCCAAAATGAATTTTGAAAAAATCAAGAGAATATAGCTGTGTCAATGTAAACCATAACAAAACACTACTGAAATATTCCAACTCTTGCATTTCAACGAAAGAAATCCAAAAATGAACTTTTAAAAATCAAGAGAATGTAACTGTGACAAGGTAAACCACGACAAAACACTATAGAAATATTCCAACTCTTGCATTTCAAGGAAAGAAATCCAAAATGAGCTTTGAAAAATCAACAGAATGTAACTGTGAAAAGATAAACCACGACAAAACAAGACTGAAATATTCCAACTCTTGCATTTCATGAAAGAAATTCAAAATAAACTTTGAAAAATCAAGAGAATGTAACTATGACAAGGTAAACCACGATAAAACACTAATTAAATATTCCAACTCTTGCATTTCACGAAAGAAATTCAAAATGAAATTTGAAAAATCAAGAGAATGTAAATGTGACAAGGTAAACCATGACAAAACACTACTGAAATATTCCAACTCTTGCATTTCACGAAAGAAATTCAAAATGAACTTTGAAAAATCAAGAGAATGTAAAAATCCAAAATGAACCTTGAAAAATCAAGAGAATGTACCTGTGACAAAGGAAAACCATGACAAAACACTACTAAAATATTCCAACTCTTGCATTTCAAGGAAAAAAAATCCAAAATGAAGTTTGAAAAAATCAAGAGAATGTAACTGTGTCAAGGTAAACCATAACAAAACACTACTGAAATATTCAAACTCTTGTATTTCAACTAAAGAAATCCAAAAATGAACTTTGAAAAATCAAGAGAATGTAACTGTGACAAGGTAAACCACGCAAAACACTACTGAAATATTCAAACTCTTGCATTTCAAGGAAACAAATCCAAAATGAACATTGAAAAATCAAAAGAATTTAACTGTGACATGATAAACCACGACGAAACCCTACTGAAATATTCCAATTCTTGCATTTCACGAAAGAAATTCAAAATGAACTTTGAAAAATCAAAAGAATGTAACTGTGACAAGGTAAAGCACAACAAAACACTACTGAAATATTCCAACTCTTGCATTTCATGGAAAGAAATCCAAAATGAATTTTGAAAAAATCAAGAGAATGTAGCTGTGTCAAGGTAAAACATAACAATACACTACTGAAATGTTCCAACTCTTGCATTTCAACGAAAGAAATCCAAAAATGAACTTTGAAAAATCAAGAGAATGTAACTGTGACAAGGTAAACCACAACATAACACTACAGAAACATTCCAACTCTTGCATTTCAAGGAAAGAAATCCAAAATGAGCTTTGAAAAATCAACAGAATGTAACTGTGAAAAGGTAAACCACGACAAAACAAGACTGAAATATTCCAACTCTTGCATTTCACGAAAGAAATTCAAAATAAACTTTGAAAAATCAAGAGAATGTAACTGTGACAGGGTAAACCACGAAAAAACACTGCTGAAATATTCCAACTCTTACATTTCACGAAAGAATCCAAAATGAACTTTGAAAAATCAAGAGAATGTAACTGTGACCAGGTAAAGCACAACAAAATACTACTGAAATATTCCAACTCTTGCATTTCATGGAAAGAAATCCAAAATGAATTTTGAAAAAATCAAGAGAATGTATCTGTGTCAATGTAAACCATAACAAAACACTACTGAAATATTCCAACTCTTGCATTTCAACGAAAGAAATCCAAAAATGAACTTTGAAAAATCAAGAGAATGTAACTGTGACAAGGTAAACCACGACAAAACACTACAGAAATATTCCAACTCTTGCATTTCAAGGAAAGAAATCCAAAATGAGCTTTGAAAAATCAACAGAATGTAACTGTGAAAAGGTAAACCACTACAAAACAAGACTGAAATATTCCAACTCTTGCATTTCATGAAAGAAATTCAAAATAAACTTTGAAAAATCAAGAGAATGTAACTATGACAAGGTAAACCACGATAAAACACTAATTAAATATTCCCAACTCTTGCATTTCACGAAAGAAATTCAAAATTAAATTTAAAAAATCAAGAGAATGTAACTGTGACATGGTAAACCACGACAAAACACTACTGAAATATTCCAACTCTTGCATTTCACGAAAGAAATTCAAAATGAACTTTGAAAAATCAAGAGAATGTGAAAATCCAAAATGAACCTTGAAAAATCAAGAGAATGTAACTGTGACGAGATAAACCACGCAAAACACTACTGAAATATTCCAACTATTGCATTTCAAGGAAACAAATCCAAAATGAACTTTGAAAAATCAAGAGAATTTAACTGTGACATGATAAACCACGACGAAACCCTACTGAAATATTCCAATTCTTGCATTTCATGAAAGAAATTCAAAATGAACTTTGAAAAATCAAGAGAATGTAACTGTGAAAAGGTAAAGCACAACAAAACACTACTGAAATATTCCAACTCTTGCATTTCATGGAAAGAAATCCAAAATGAATTTCGAAAAGATCAAGAGAATGTAGCTGTGTCAAGGTAAAACATAACAAAACACTACTGAAATATTCCAACTCTTGAATTTCAACGAAATAAATCCAAAAATGAACTTTGAAAAATCAAGAGAATGTAACTGTGACAAGGTAAACCACAACATAACACTACAGAAACATTCCAACTCTTGCATTTCAAGGAAAGAAATCCAAAATGAACTTTGAAAAATCAACAGAATGTAACTGTGAAAAGGTAAACCACGACAAAACAAGACTGAAATATTCCAACTCTTGCATTTCATGAAAGAAATTCAAAATGAACTTTGAAAAATCAAGAGAATGTAACTGTGACAGGGTAAACCACGAAAAAACACTACTGAAATATTCCAACTCTTGCATTTCAACGAAAGAATCCAAAATGAACTTTGAAAAATCAAGAGAATGTAACTGTGAGCAGGTAAAGCACAACAAAATACTACTGAAATATTCCAACTCTTGCATTTCATGGAAAGAAATCCAAAATGAATTTTGAAAAAATCAAGAGAATGTAACTGTGACATGGTAAACCATGACGAAACACTACTGAAATATTCCAACTCTTGCATTTCAACGAAGGAAATCCAAAAAATGAACTTTGAAAAATCAAGAGAATGTAACTGTTATAAGGTAAACCACGACAAAACACTACAGAAATGTTCCAACTCTTGCATTTCAAGGAAAGAAATCCAAAATGAACTTTGAAAAATCAAGAGAATGTAACTGTGAAAAGGTAAACCACGACAAAACAAGACTGAAATATTCCAACTCTTGCATTTCATGAAAGAAATTCAAAATAAACTTTGAAAAATCAAGAGAATGTAACTATGACAAGGTAAACCACGATAAAACACTAATGAAATATTCCAACTCTTGCATTTCACGAAAGAAATTCAAATTGAACTTTGAAAAATCAAGAAAATGTAACTCTGACAATGTAAACCACGACAAAACACTACTTAAATATTCCAACTCTTGCATTTCACGAAAAAAATTCAAAATGAGCTTTGAAAAATCAAGAGAATGTAAAAATCCAAACTGAACTTTGAAAAATCAAGAGAATGTACCTGTGACAAAGGAAAACCATGACAAAACACTACTAAAATATTCCAACTCTTGCATTTCAAGGAAAGAAATCCAAAATGAAGTTTGAAAAAATCAAGAGAATGTAACTGTGTCAAGGTAAACCATAACAAAACACTACTGAAATATTCAAACTCTTGTATTTCAACTAAAGAAATCCAAAAATGAACTTTGAAAAATCAAGAGAATGTAACTGTGACATGATAAACCACGACGAAACCCTACTGAAATATTCCAATTCTTGCATTTCATGAAAGAAATTCAAAATGAACTTTGAAAAATCAAGAGAATGTAACTGTGAAAAGGTAAAGCACAACAAAACACTACTGAAATATTCCAACTCTTGCATTTCATGGAAAGAAATCCAAAATGAATTTCGAAAAGATCAAGAGAATGTAGCTGTGTCAAGGTAAAACATAACAAAACACTACTGAAATATTCCAACTCTTGCATTTCAACGAAAGAAATCCAAAAATGAACTTTGAAAAATCAAGAGAATGTAACTGTGACAAGGTAAACCACGACATAACACTACAGAAATATTCCAACTCTTGCATTTCAAGGAAAGAAATCCAAAATGAACTTCGAAAAATCAACAGAATGTAACTGTGAAAAGGTAAACCACGACAAAACAAGACTGAAATATTCCAACTCTTGCATTTCATGAAAGAAATTCAAAATGAACTTTGAAAAATCAAGAGAATGTAACTGTGACAGGGTAAACCACGAAAAAACACTGCTGAAATATTCCAACTCTTGCATTTCAACGAAAGAATCCAAAATGAACTTTGAATAATCAAGAGAATGTAACTGTGAGCAGGTAAAGCACAACAAAATACTACTGAAATATTCCAACTCTTGCATTTAATGGAAAGAAATCCAAAATGAATTTTGAAAAAATCAAGAGAATGTAGCTGTGTCAATGTAAACCATGACGAAACACTACTGAAATATTCCAACTCTTGCATTTCAACGAAGGAAATCCAAAAAATGAACTTTGAAAAATCAAGAGAATGTAACTGTTATAAGGTAAACCACGACAAAACACTACAGAAATATTCCAACTCTTGCATTTCAAGGAAAGAAATCCAAAATGAGCTTTGAAAAATCAACAGAATGTAACTGTGAAAAGATAAACCACGACAAAACAAGACTGAAATATTCCAACTCTTACATTTCACGAAAGAAATTCAAAATGAACTTTGAAAAATCAAGAGAATGTAACTGTGACAAGGTAAACCACGATAAAACACTAATTAAATATTCCAACTCTTGAATTTCACGAAAGAAATTCAAAATGAACTTTGAAAAATCAAGAGAATGTAACAGTGACATGGTAAACCACGACAAAACAATACTGAAATATTCCAACTCTTGCATTTCACGAAAGAAATTCAAAATGAACTTTGAAAAATCAAGAGAATGTAAAAATCCAAAATGAACCTTGAAATATCAAGAGAATGTAACTGTGACGAGGTAAACCACGCAAAACACTACTGAAATATTCCAACTATTGCATTTCAAGGAAACAAATCCAAAATGAACTTTGAAAAATCAAAAGAATTTAACTTTGGCATGATAAACCACGACGAAACCCTACTGAAATATTCCAATTCTTGCATTTCAAGAAAGAAATTCAAAATGAACTTTGAAAAATCAAGAGAATGTAACTGTGACAAGGTAAACCACGCAAAACACTACTGAAATATTCCAACTATTGCATTTCAAGGAAACAAATCCAAAATGAACTTTGAAAAATCAAAAGAATTTAACTTTGGCATGATAAACCACGACGAAACCCTACTGAAATATTCCAATTCTTGCATTTCAACGAAAAAAATTCAAAATGAACTTTGAAAAATCAAGAGAATGGAACTGTGACAAGGTAAAGCACAACAAAACACTACTGAAATATTCCAACTCTTGCATTTCAACGAAAAAAAACAAAATGAACTTTGAAAAATCAAGAGAATGGAACTGTGAGCAGGTAAAGCACAACAAAACACTACTGAAATATTCCAACTCTTGCATTTCATGGAAAGAAATCCAAAATGAATTTTGAAAAAATCAAGAGAATGTAGCTTTGTCAAGGTAAATCATAACAAAACACTACTGAAATTTTCCTACTCTTGCATTTCAACGAAAGAAATCCAAAAATGAACTTTGAAAAATCAAGAGAATGTAACTGTGACAAGGTAAACCAGGACAAAACACTACTGAAATATTCCAACTCTTGCATTTCAAGGAAATAAATCCAAAATGAACTTTGAAAAATCAACAGAATGTAACTGTGAAAAGGTAAACCACGACAAAACAAGACTGAAATATTCCAACTCTTGCATTTCATTAAAGAAATTCAAAATGAACTTTGAAAAATCAAGAGAATGTAACTGTGACAGGGTAAACCACGAAAAAACACTACTGAAATATTCATGTAATAATCATGTAACTGTGACATGGTAAACCACGACAAAACACTACATAAATATTCCAACTCTTACATTTCACGAAAGAAACTCAAAATGAACTTTGAAAAATCAAGAGACTGTAACTTTGACATGGTAAACCACGATAAAACACTAATGAAATATTCCAACTCTTTCATTAAACGAAATAAATGCAAAATGAAATTTAAAAAATCGAGAGAATTTAAATGTGATAATGTAAACCATGACAAAATACAACTAAAATATTCCAACTCTTGCATTTCACGAAAGAAATTCAAAATGAACTTTGAAAAATCAAGAGAATGTAAAAATCCAAAATGAACTTTGAAATATCAAGAGAATGTAACTGTGACGAGGTAAACCACGCAAAACACTACTGAAATATTCCAACTATTGCATTTCAAGGAAACAAATCCAAAATGAACTTTGAAAAATCAAAAGAATTTAACTTTGGCATGATAAACCACGACGAAACCCTACTGAAATATTCCAATTCTTGCATTTCATGAAATAAATTCAAAATGAACTTTGAAAAATCAAGAGAATGTAACTGTGACAAGGTAAACCACGCCAAACACTACTGAAATATTCCAACTATTGCATTTCAAGGAAACAAATCCAAAATGAACTTTGAAAAATCAAAAGAATTTAACTTTGGCATGATAAACCACGACGAAACCCTACTGAAATATTCCAATTCTTGCATTTCACGAAAGAAATTCAAAATAAACTTTGGAAAATCAAGAGAATGTAACTGTGACAAGGTAAAGCACAACAAAACACTACTGAAATATTCCAACTCTTGCATTTCAACGAAAAAAAACAAAATGAACTTTGAAAAATCAAGAGAATGGAACTGTGAGCAGGTAAAGCACAACAAAACACTACTGAAATATTCCAACTCTTGCATTTCATGGAAAGAAATCCAAAATGAATTTTGAAAAAATCAAGAGAATGTAGCTTTGTCAAGGTAAATCATAACAAAACACTACTGAAATTTTCCTACTCTTGCATTTCAACGAAAGAAATCCAAAAATGAACTTTGAAAAATCAAGAGAATGTAACTGTGACAAGGTAAACCACGACAAAACACTACAGAAATATTCCAACTCTTGCATTTCAAGGAAAGAAATCCAAAATAAACTTTGAAAAATCAACAGAATGTAACTGTGAAAAGGTAAACCACGACAAAACAAGACTTAAATATTCCAACTCTTGCATTTCATGAAAGAAATTCAAAATGAACTTTGAAAAATCAAGAGAATGTAACTGTGACAGGGTAAACCACGAAAAAACACTACTGAAATATTCATGTAATAATCATGTAACTGTGACATGGTAAACCACGACAAAACACTACATAAATATTCCAACTTTTGCATTTCACGAAAGAAACTCAAAATGAACTTTGAAAAATCAAGAGAATGTAAAAATCCAAAATGAACCTTGAAAAATCAAGAGAATGTAACTGTGACAAGTTAAAGCACAACAACACACTACTGAAATATTCCAACTCTTGTATTTCAACATTTCACGAAAGAAATTCAAAATGAACTTTGAAAAATCAAGAGAATTTAAAAAATCCAAAATGAACTTTGAAAAATCAAGAGAATGTAACTGTGACAAGGTAAACCAGGACAAAACACTACTGAAATATTCCAACTCTTGCATTTCAATGAAAAAAATCGAAAATGAACTTTGAAAAATCAAGAGAATGTAACTGTGACAAGGTAAACCACGACAGAACACTACTGAAATATTCTAACTCTTGCATTTCAAGGAAAGAAATCCAAAATGAACTTTGAAAAATCAAGAGAATGTAACAGTGACAAGGTAAACCACGACAAAACACTACTGAAATATTCCAACTCTTGCATTTCAAGGAAAGAAATCCAAAATGAACTTTGAAAAATCAAAAGAATGTACCTGTGACAAGGTAAACCACGATAAAAAAAACTATTGAAATATTCCAACTCTTGCATTTCACGAAAGAAATTCAATATGGACTTTGAAAAATCATGTAACTGTGACATGGTAAACCACGACAAAACACTACTTAAATATTCCAACTTTTGCATTTCACGAAAGAAATTCAAAATGAATTTTGAAAAATCAAGAGAATGTAAAAATCCAAAATGAACCTTGAAAAATCAAGAGAATGTAACTGTGACAAGTTAAAGCACAACAACACACTACTGAAATATTCCAACTCTTGTATTTCAACGAAATAAATTCAAAATGAACTTTGAAAAATCAAGATAATGTAACTGTGACAACAAGACACCTACTGAAATATTCTAACTCTTGCATTTCAACGAAAGAAATTCAAAATGAACTTTGAAAAATTAAGAGAATGTAACTGTGACAAGGTAAACCACGACAAAACACTGCTGAAATAGTCCAACTCTTGCATTTCAAGGAAAGAAATTCAAAATGAACTTTGTAAAAATCAAGAGAATGTAAAAATCTAAAATGAACTTTGAAAATCAAGAGAATGTAACTGTGACAAGGTAAACCACGACGAAACACTACTGAAATAGTCCAACTCTTGCATTTCAAGGAAAGACATCCAAAATGAACTTTCAAAAATCAAGAGAATGTAACTTTGACAAGGTAAAGCACAACAAAACACTACTGAAACATTCCACCTCTTGTTCTTCAATGAAAGAAATCCAAAATAAACTTTGGAAAATCAAGAGAATGTAACTGTGAGAAGGTAAACCACGACAAAACACTACTGAATTTAAGTAGGTTTCATCTCATTCGAAGACATGTAAAAAAAAAGTTGAAAAAATATATCATGTTAAAAAAATCAAAAAAAAGTCTCAGAAAAAAAACTGTCAGAAACAAAAAAAAAATTGGTCACTACAAACATTATTTTTCTAATAGTAAAAGTCGCAAAACACATCAATATCATATCCATTTTGAAGTTGGAAAATATTAAATGTGAATTTCTTGTGTTTTAAGCGTGTTTCATGACATTCTAAGAGATGCAAAAAACAGTTGAAAAAAAGTAAAAAAAAAGATAAAAAAGTAAAAAAAAATTGGTCACTAAAAACAGTATTTTTCTAATAGTAAAAGTTGCGACACACATATCTATATCATTCCCATTTTGAAGTTGGAAAATATTAAATATGGATTTTTTGTGTTTTAAGTGTGTTTCATGATATTCTAAAAGATGTAGAAAAAAGTTAAAAAAAGTAAAAAAAAATGGGGGGGGGGCTGGTTGGAGGGAGGGGGGTTGAAGGAGGGTAGATGGGGGGTGTGGAGTGAGGGTGGACGATTGTGGCATAGTGGGGGGGGGGGAACTTTGGGCCGGAATAAAAAATAGGTGTGATTTACCTCATGTGCTAAGCTCGCAAGTCATTTAAATGCAGTGTTTACATACTTTTTTCTTGTTTTGATATTACTCTTTACCGACCTCTGGAGATCCAGGTTAAAAAAATATTTAACGATCTGTTAACTATAATGGGGTCTGTATAAATCATCCGATAAATTTTATTAGAATTAATTTCTTTACCCACTAAGAATTTAAAAGAATAACTTGCTTCTTGCGTGTAGCTTCTGTCAATATTCCTTTTGTTTTCATTTAATGCATCATTATATTTCAAATGCCAATTCTGAACTGAGAAAATAACAAATTGTCAGAGTTTGTATATCCATGTTCAAGGTTAAACATAAATGAACCACACCTAACAAATTAAATTACAGTAAGAATTTCACAACTTCATACAGTGGAAACGAATCACTAGCATGAAAACACGCACGACTTTTAACAAAAACAACAGCACGAATTTTTATGGTGGTTGAATCCGGTCATTGTACTGTCTGCTTTTATGCTGTCCGCTACTTATCATTATAGCTATATGGTGGGACTGTGTGCTTGTATATATTACAGCTATATTGGGAGACACTCTGCTCGAACATATTATAGGTATATGATGGGACTGTCCGCTACTTACCGTTATAGCTATATGGGGAGACTGCCCGCTACTTATCGTTATAGCTATATGGGGGGGACTGTCCGCTACTTAACTGTTATAGCTATATGGGGGTACTGTCCGCTATTAACTGTTATATCTATAGGGGGGGACTGTCCGCTCTTAACTGTTATATCTATACTACTAGTGTTGGCATTATATGTGCTAGGGAGCTGAAATTATGAGTA
This sequence comes from Artemia sp. Qi Xiang Cuo, assembly GCF_049724085.1. Lineage (NCBI taxonomy): Eukaryota > Metazoa > Arthropoda > Branchiopoda > Anostraca > Artemiidae > Artemia > Artemia sp. Qi Xiang Cuo. Next base: position 66,543,866 of record NC_142797.1, on the reverse strand, counting down.
TAGTATCTGAACTAAAAGGAACTAACTTATAAACCTAATCGGATTATATTTTGTACTGTACTGTGTTAGATTACGCAATTAACTTGTGGATTTAATTGTGAGGGATTGTTCACTTCACACAAAGTGAGGTATTATTTATCATAGTGAATAATCTAGTTCCATAACTGATTATTTACTATTGGTCAAGTAACTTTGAATTAAGACTGATTAACAGTTCGTGAATCTGTAGTGTCTCGTCAGAATAAATGTCGGGAAAAAAGCAGCCCCAAAGCTACCACCCGAGAAGGATACTCCTAGTGAAACCCTTGGCCAGTCACCCTTCCAACCTACTTCTAAAAGTCTTTCTAGATCACCCCCAAATACGCGGTCGAAAACAGTTAGCCACCTGTCAGGAATTCAGGCATTAGCCACAACTAACTCTAATGAAAGAGGTGAGACGCCTGGCAAAAAGAGAAAAAAGGATGAAAATCGATCGGCAGTGATAGTGCAACCCCTGCCTTCAAGTGTACCAGAAACTAGTAGTGCAGATTACCCTAATTATTATACTGTCTCAGTCAAGAAAATCAATGGCCAACCCTTTTCAAAAGATCGAATAATACAAATTAGAAACGCTGTTTTTCTGATCGCCAAGGTAAATTTTGAACTTGTTTTCAAGCAGGACGAGTCTATTGATATCTACTTTACGTCTTCTCAGGTGGCAGACCATGTCCTGTCAAAATCCAAAGAAATAATCCTTGATGACTCGAAAATTTTAGCTACAAAATAAAATGTGGAAAAGTTACACAAGTATGTGCTTTATGGTGTTGATACCAGTGTAAATGTGGAGGAAATACAAACTGAACTAACATATTCTTCAGGCCTTCTCATAAATCTTTCAACTGCAATAAGGCTAAGTTTAAACAAAGAAGGAGTTCTTCACCCAAGCCGTTCAATCCTCATTTTCTGCCGAGTTGAGCTAAACAGAGGAATATTCTTGTAAGGTATGTCTCTTTTTTATAAGATTTATAAGCCTAAGCCCCTACAATGCTCTACTTGTCTGGTCCACGGCCACAGCAAAAAAAAAAGCAAACAGTCCTTTCCGTCTTGCCTTAAGTGTGGGAAAACAGGCCATGCAATTAGTGAATGCCCTGAGTAAGACCCTTTCTGCAGAAATTGTAACCGTAAGGGACACACAGCCCTCCAAAAACAATCTTGCCCGGCTCACCAAAAGCGAGTCGTAATCCTTAGAACATAGGATAAAATGATCCTACCCTACTCAGTTGTAGCTGCAAGAATCCCTCGGCAACCCACACCCCATCAGCCCAGTAGAAGCCAAGCGACAGTTGTTGTAGAAGATGCAAATACAGTATCATTTCCTAAAGAGGCAAAAAATGTTCATACTCAAGGTATTAGTCAGTCCCCCCATCTCTTACCTAAGTTTACTTCAGCATCCTGCCCCCCAACAGCTATAGCTCAACTATCTTCCATCAAAAAGGACATAGATTCCATATCGAAGCTAGTTAAGCCTGTTCACTCAACTGCTAATCAAATCGATGCTATTGCCCTAGTCAAAGGCAAGAAATCTAAGAAAAAAACGGCAAACTTTCCATCCCAGTCCAAAATTACCACCAATTCGTTGGCGGAAGAAGAATTTCAATATTCAAATCATGCAAATGATGAAACTTCGAGCACAATGGATATTTAAATGTATACTATGCAAGATTTTGCGTTTCTCACGAAATTTTCACTGTGCAATAATGTTGTTTTTAACTATTACGATGACCAAAATAATTTGCGCAACAACCCCTTAGCTAGCCCTGATAGCCCCTTAAGCCATATTAACTGTGAATACCTCGAATACCTACTTATGATTTTGTAAATAATGTAAAACCTAAGCTAATGGAAGAGACAAAACTTAATATAATCTGCTTTAATATCAGAAGCGTAAGAGATAAGTGGTTTAATTTTAAAGATTTAATTTTAATTAACGGTTTCTGCCCTTTCGACGTAATTGGAATAACGGAGACATGGCTTTCAGACATTGATGATACTAATGAATTTTCCCTCCCTGGCTTTCAAGCTATTCATGTTGAAAGAAAATTAACCAAGTCCTCTGGTGGCATTTCTCTTTACATCCGGTCAAGTCTAAAATTCACGAGGCTATTACACTGTGAATCCTTATTCTTGCAACCTATAAATAATAGATACATTTATTCAATAATTGTTGACATAAGTTTTGACGGCAATTCTTTTATTTTTTCATTGTTTTATAAACCACCCTCATTTCCGACACCTTTCTTTTGTAATCTTTTTCATGACTTTTCTAGTTTTATTAATTTACCACAAAAGAAGGCAATAGTTTTTGGGGACTTCAATTGTAATTTACTAAATGTTAGCAGTAATAGTGATTGTGAGACCTTCTTTGAAACATTTACCTCAAGTGGTCTTCTTCCAACAATCCTTTTTTCTACTAGAGTTGATCCTATGAGGTCTAACGCTACTGTAATTGATGACATTTTTGTATCCAATTCCCTGGGAAACCACCTGTCCTCCAAAGCAATATTCTCTGACCTGTCAGACCACTTTCCAATCTATATCTCCCTATCTTTCCAACCAACTACTAAACACCCTAGAACTAATATCCCTACGTCTAATAGAATATATAATATTGTGAATATGAACCGGTTCACGGATCGTTTAAAATCATTTGACTGGTCAAAGGTTTTGGATTGTCAGGATGTTAATTCAGCCACAAATGGTTTTACACAGGGACTGAGGGATCTTATCAGTTCAACCTTTCCAGTCTGTAAATCAAACCGAAAAACTACCTATATACACCCCTGGATGTCTAATAGCCTGATAATCTCTTCATATTGTAAACATAACCTATATAAGTTAGCTTGCAAAACCAGTAGCGATATTGACCTAACTAATTATAAAAATTACAAAAACTTATATACCAAACTCATCCGTGAAGCAAAAAAAAATTATTATTATTCAAATATCAACTCACTGCAAAGGGAACTTGCAAAAAATTTGGTCAACAATAAATGAAATTCTTAAAAAAAAAAAGAATTCAAGATCTATACCTATTAACCTTAAGGTCATCAGTGGCAGATTAATTGACCCTATTTCAGTACCGGATGCTTTTAATAATTATTTCACTAATATTCCAAATGCTAACTCCTGTTTCCCCTCCGAGTCAGTACACCCTAGCAAGAATCCCAGATCCATGTTTTTCTCTCCAACTGATAGTAATGAGGTGCTTGAAGTTATCGAATCTCTCTCTAATGGCAGTACACCTGATATCCGTGCGATAAGTAATAAGCTTCTTAGAACTGCATCTTCCTATGTTTGTGAACCCATTGTGCATATAGCAAACCTGTCTATGATCAATGGAGTCTTCCCAGAAATATTTAAATCAGCAATTGTTATCCCAATTCATAAAAAAGGCTATCCGTCTGAGATAAGTAAATATCGTCCAATCTCACTTCTCCCAGTTGTATCCAAAGTGCTTGAGGGAATTATCTTCCGACGTCTTTCTTCCTTTTTATTTGGGATTAATCCTTCAGATTCGTTGATTTCTTCTCATCAATATGGCTTCCGTTCCAAATTTTCAACTGCTCATGCACTAATCGACGGCACACAGTTAATCCGTTCCCAACTTGACCTTAAAAATACTGTAATTGGCTTATTTCTGGATTTTTCTAAGGCCTTTGACATGGTTGATTACAGTGTTTTATTAAGTAAACTCAAGAACATTGGGATTCATGGAATTCCTTTCTAATGGTTCGGCTCATATGTCTCTGGTAGAGTACAGAGTATGAGTCTGGGCGGCATGACCTCGCATCCCTACCAATCCAGAGGGGCGTCCCGCAGGGCCCTGTTCTTGGTCCAATACTTTTTCTCCTTTATATTAATGGTTTGGTTACAGGCCTGGGTCCATCAGTGCACCCAGTACTTTTTGCTGACGACACCAAATTTTTCATCACCGGCCCTAATTTACCATCCGTCGTCACCTCTGCTCAAATTCTTCTGAATAGAGAACAGGAATGGTCTCTCGTTAACTGCATGACCATTAACAGAAAGAAAAGTCAGGTTGTATGATTTCAAACCCCTTACAAAAAAAATAACTCAGCAAGCACTTGGCCTAAAATATTCCACCAATCTCCTCCCGCAGGTCGAAGTTGCCAAGTTTCTTGGTGTCCACATAGACTCCTCCCTATCATTTGCAACTCATGTATCCTGCATCAGAGCCATAATTTTGTGACAGGTAAGTATGATTAATCGTGTGAATAATTTTCTTCCCCATGATATCCTTGTCACCCTTTATTACTCTTTTATTTACCCATATATCTCATACTGCGGATCTGTTTGGGGCAACACTTATCCTTCAGTTACCAATAAATTAAAAACTGCCCAAAACCGTGCAATCAAAGCAGTTTTTCGGCTGCCCCGACTATATCCCACCCAGGACTTGTTCTCCGATTTTGGTATTATTCCTTTTGTAACAATTTATTAAAAAATTAAATTTATCCCTTGCATACTCCGCTTACCATAAAAACCTTCTACCCCAATTATTATCTTATTTTAATTGTAATAATTCTGAAGGCCTATGTCTCCGTTCATCCAACCGTTCCTTTATTGTCTCCAAGTGTGTCTCTAGCTCCGCCCAGCAATCCCCCATTTATAAATCTAAACTTCAATTGAATATGATACCCTCCAGTATCGAGCTATCCACAAGTTTACGCACGCTGTATAACAATGTTACTAGACTTTGATATTATAAATCACTAAATTTTAATCAATTTGCTTTAATTTACCCGTGTTTTCTCTTTTTTTCTGTTTTTTCTTTTTTTTTCTCTCTTGTTCATTTTCGATTATTTGTTGTTATGATCCTCAACAAGTTCGCTTCCAGGACCAATATTATTATTGGTGTTATGTTTCTTCTTGTTTTTATTTCAATAAATTGAATTGAATTGAAAGAAGGTAGGTTACACTATTATATCAAGCGAGAATAGCCGTAAAATACAATTATTAATTAACACTTGTAGCCTAAGACAATCTCAATGATTTTGGAACTGGGGTGACACCCGGTGACTGCTACTACGCTTCGGTAGAATATAACACTAGTTCTTACTCTCACGCTGGGAAGTTGAGCAGCAGCGGGGTGAACATATACGGATATAACCAAGAGGAAAGTATGCCTAGAAACACAATGCTCTTAGTATATTGGCGTTGGACCTCCTTGGTGACCTTTCTACCAAGGAATTCCGCTATCAAAACTGGAGATCTACACTTTCAGAGTGAGCCAAATAGAATCTAGTATATTTTTCACTTTATCCAGACTGTAGGGCAAAGACTGCAAACTGTAGGGCTTTATTCAGACTGTAGGTTCCTTCGTAGCGTAAAAACGAAGCTTATTTGTATTATTTTTGCGTTCATAAAATTGACTGAACTGAAACTGGTAAAATAAAGACTATTTTTAGGACCAAAAGGGGGTTTTTGTGTGAAAAATTAGAGAAAACAGAAAATGTTGTAGACACAATAATTGGAGGAAAACCCTTTGAAAGAAGCTCTTAGCTGGCTACCCAATTTAGTCAGGAACTGAGGACAAGGATAAGCTCAACCTTACCAAATTTTTAGCTATTGAGAAAATTAAAATGCGCTGACTATCCCAAGTAATTAACTGTCACGCCGTTTTAAAAAAACTTTGGAATGAGTGAAACCGTTTTAAAAGACTTTGGAACTTTGGAATGGGTGAAACTCGCTTTGAAATGGGAGCATGGTTAATACCAAGGGAATTTTTGAGACCATAAATAAATTAAATCTTGATAAATAAATAAAAGTCATTTGTCATTTACAGAAAATAATTCTTTTTGGACATTGTTGATTTTTGGATTAGTTTGAAACTCCGACCCCTACTCCTAACAAAATGAAAATTTTCTTGTACCAGGGAATGAATTCTAAAAGTTTTGATCTAATAAAACACCAAACTTGAAACATGCGTTTAATTCCTATCATAAAATTTATGTGGAAACAATGTCCATCCTACGTAATTTACGGCAATTGTCTCAGGAGTTGTGGATCCCATGTTATCTTTAAAGACAAATTTGTTGAGCCTTTCAAACATTTTGAACAATATGGCTATCTAAAAATTTTGATCGCATATCTTTGGGACTGTGAGGAAGTGCGAGTAAGAAAAAGGCATTAGGAGAAAGGTTAGCTGCCATACGATCTATTTCGACTCTTTAAAGGGCATAAAAAACATCTTCAAGACATCCCTTAATAGTCCCTGGAAATATCTACTTAAAACCCTTTCCGGTTCCTAAGATATTGAGTATACACCATTTTGACAACCTGGATATATATAGTATTTTCTGACTTAGTTAAAAGTATCCCTCAATCTTCACTGAAAGTTCAATTAGATCCCACTAGCCGTTAGTTGTATGTATATAACCATTACAACGAGACAGATACCCATATAGCTATAATGCTTAAGAGCGGGCTGTCTCTCATATAGCAATAACGATTACAAGCGGACAGTCCTCTCATATAGCTATAATGATAAGTAGCAGAGCGTCTCCCGCCATACAAGCAGACAGTGTAATGACCGGAATTCAACCACCGTGAAAATTCGTGTTGATCTGTGTTCAAAGTGCGTGATGACTCCTTTGTATGAAATTGTGAAATTCTTTTTGTAATTTAATTTGTTAGGCGTGGTTGACTTATGTTTAACCTTGAATACGGATATAAAAACTCTGACAATTTATTATCTTCTCAGTTCGGAATTGGGATTTGAAATATAATGATGCATTCAAATAAAAGGAATATTGTCGAAAGCTACACGCAAGAAGTAAGTTATTGTTTTATATTCATAGTGGGTAAAGAAATTAATTCTACTAAAATTTATACAGACCTAATTATAGTTAACAGATTGTTAAATATTTTTTGAACCTCGATCTCCAGAGGTCGGTAAAGAGCAATATCAAAACAAGAACAAAAAGTATATAAACACTGTATTTAAATGGCTTGCGACTTAGTACATGAGTTAAATCAAACAAATTTTTTATTCCGGCCCAAAGTTCCAGACATTCGTCCCCCCCCCCCCCGGCTCAAAGGGCCACAATCTTCCAACCCCCTCCCTCTCTCCAACCCCCTCCCTCTACCCCCCCCCCCCCCCAACATTTTTTTTTAACTTTTTTAACTTTTTTTTTAATTTTTTAAACTTTTTTTTAAACTTTTTTTAAACTTTTTTTAAACTTTTTTTTAAACTTTTTTTTAACTTCTTTTTAACTTTTTTAAAACTTTTTTAACTTTTTTATTACATCTTTTAGAATGTCATGAAAAATAATGTTTGTAGCGACCATTTTTTTTACTTTTTTTAAACTTTTTTTTTCTGACAGTTATTTTTTTAACTTTTTTTTCAGACAGTTTTTTTTAACTTGTCTTTTTCTGACAGCTTTTTTTCAACTTTCTTTTACATCTAAATCATATCAGAAAAATATAATGACACTTTTAATTTAAATTTTAAAAAACTTATTCTTGTTCATACTATTGATGAAGACTAATGGTTCTCTTTCAAGATTTTTTTCATGAAAAACAAATTTTTTTTAGGATTTTCCAGAGCTCCCCCAACCCTTTTAAGAAGATAGGAAGGAGTGAAGCGACTCCAGTGATCGTTTCAAACAGACCGACGGTTAAACAACATGTTCGTAGGTCGAATCCATTAATACCATCAGCTAAGAAAGTATGTTCGCATGATAGTTTTATTGTAGCATTGAATGCTGACAAGGAGAATTATTTAAACTATGAAATAAGTACAAGCGGTAGCAGCATCGGAAACGTATGCGTGCATTGTCATGACAGTAAGGAATTAAATTTCTTTAGAGTATCAAAAAAATTCAACTCTTATTATGGTGGATATGCGAGATTGAGATCTCTGGAGATGATTGCACTCAAAGAGAATGCCAATATAAAAATAATAGTTGATGAAGAAGGACATTTTCTTGCTAGTGCTTGTGATAACATGTTACCCATTGTTAAACCATATCGTCAGCTTTCGGGTATTAGCATTCAAATGAAAGCAAAGACAAAAAGAAAGGCCTACTCTTCTGCTAATATCATAAACTATATCTTGTCTACGTGCCGGAACTGTTACCTGTGTAAAAATAGGGTGATAATAGACAGTGAAGTTGCCAGAAAAATAAAAAAAGGTATTGACAGGAAATATCACTAAGGTATATAAAGATGAATCGATGAAAAACAAAGTACCAGCAAACGTTACTGCCATTGATCAAACAGTCAATGAATCAAATAATACCAAAGACGAAAAGCATATTGAGCCTGTTGATGACACACCTGTAAAAATTGTGTATGACTCAAAATGGAATAATGATTATTCTACTGATTACGAACTAAGAGAAGACATAAGCTATAGTATCAAGAGAGAACATGGTGAACCATTTTATGGAACAGATTCAAAATGACCAAAGTTATTCATTGATATTAATAATGTATAATAACAATATATTTTTGTATTAATATTCTACATGTCATTATTTCATTAAAAATATGTTATGCATTACATTGTTATGTTTTCGTTATTTTTTAGAGTAAGCCAGCATATCAAACGTTTAGAATGTCTATTAAAACATCGGAGGTGTAAGAAAAGGAATTTGCATACATCATATGTCGTATAGATAGGTTAACATAGAGAAAATATAAGTATAAGAATGAATAAATTCTCTATCAACATCTATTGACAGATACTTGGGATAGCTTTGACGGAATCTAAGAATTAGAGTGAGTAAATTCTTTATCAATGTCTTTTTACAGATAGATTTGATAACACTGACATAATTTAAGTATCAAATTGAACAAATTCTTTATTAAAATTCGTTATCGACATCATTTGTCGGGTACGTCAGATAACATTGACAAAATCTATCTATTAGAATGAATAAATTCTTTATCATCAGCCGTTGTCGGATTTTTCATTATGAAAAAAATGTAAGTAAGTAACAAACTCTTTCTTGAATTCACCTCTTGCATACACAATACAGAAATTATAAAACAAAAATAATTAGGCATTGAGATAGGGGCAAACATCCACCCAGACACATAAGCAGAGGAAGTGAGAGACACAAAAACACGTATAAATGTAAGGATTCAAGCATACAAACCGACAGAGACAAATACCAAAACCATAGGTGAGGTTAGCCTACGTACGCACGCGTACGTAGGCTAACCTAACCTAACCTATGGTTTTGGTATTTCTGTGCAACTTAACCTAACGTAAGGTTTTGTCTGACTCTACGTATTTGTATGTGTTTTTTAGTCTATCTCATTCTTTTTGCCTGTGAGTCTGGGTGGGTGTTTGCTTATTGCAATGCATGTCTTTCCCAGTTTGTATGACTGAATCTACGTATTTGTATGTGTTTTTGTCTCTCTCACTCTTTTTGCCTGTGAGTTTGGGCGGGTGTTCGCTTATTCCAATGCACGTCTTTCTCGGTTTGTGTGAATGAATCTACATATTTGTATGTGTTTTTGTCTCTCTCACTCTTGTGTGGGCGGATGTTTGCTTATTCTAATGCATGTCGCTCTCAGTTTGCGGGTCTGAATCTACGTATTGGTATGTTTTTTTTTCTATCTCACTCTTTTTTGCCATGTGTCTGGGCGGGTGTTTGCTTATTCCAATGCATGCCTTTCGCGGTTTGTTTGACTAAATTTACGTATTTTTATGTGGTTTTGTCTGTCTCACTCCTTTTACCTGTGTATCTGGGAGGGTGTTTACTTATTCCAATGCATTTCTTCCTTTGTTTGTTTGTCTGAATCTACGTATTTGTATGTGTTTTTGTTTCCCTCACTCTTTTTGCCTGTGTGTGTCTGGGCAGGTGTTTGCATATTCCAATGCATGTCTTTCGCGGTTTGTGTGACTGAATCCACGTATTTTTATATGTTTTTGTCTCTCTCACTCCTGTTGCCTGTGTGTCTGGGTGGGTATTTGCTTATTCCAATGCATGTCTTCCTCGGTTTTTTTGTCTGAATCTACGTATTTGTATGTTTTTTTGTCTCTCTCATTCTTTTTCCCTTTGTGTATGGGCGGGTGTTTGATTATTCCAATGCATGTCTTTCTCGGTTTGTGTGACTGAATCGACGTATTTTTATTTGTTCTGTATCTCTCACTCTTTTTGTCCGTGTGTCTGGGGGGGGGGGTGTTTGCTTATTCTAATGCATGTCTTTCTCGGTTTGTGTGTCTGAATCCATGTATTTGTATGTGTTTTTTGTCTATCTCACTCTTTTTGCCACGTGTCTGGGCGGGTGTTTGCTTATTCCAATGCAAGTCTTTCTCGGCTTGTGTGACTGAATCTACGTATTTGTATGTGTTTTGTCTCTCTCACTTTTTTCGCCTGTGTGTCTGGGCAGATGTTTGCTTATTCTAATGCATGTCCTTCTTGGTTTGTGGGTCTGAATCTACGTATTCGTATGTTTGTTTTTGTCTATTTCACTCTTTTTTGCCATGTGTCTGGTTGGGTGTTTGCTTATACCAATGCAGGCCTTTCTCGGTTTTTATGACTGAATCTAAGTATTTGTATGTGTTTTTGTCTCTCTCACTCTTTTTGCCTGTGAGTCTGGGTGGGTGTTTGCTTATTCCAATGCATGCCTTTCTCGGTTTGTGTGTCTGAATCTATGTATTTGTATGTGTTTTTGTCTCTATCACTTTTTTTGCCTGTGTGTCTGGGCGGGTGTATGCTTATTCCAATGCACGTATTTCTCGGTTTGTGTGTCTGAATCTACGTATTTGTATGTGTTTTTGTCTCTCTCACTCTTTTTGCCTGTGAGTTTGGGCGGGTGTTCGCTTGTTCCATTGCATCTCTTTCTTGGTTTGTGTGTCTAAATCTACGTATTTGTATGTGTTTTTGTCTCTCTCACTCTTTTTGCCTGTGAGTCTGGGCGGGTGTTCGCTTATTCTAATACATGTCTTTCTCGGTTTGTGTGTGTCTGAATCTATGTATTTGTATGTGTTTTTTGTCTATCTCACTCTTTTGCCACGTGTCTGGGTGGGTGTTTACTTAGTCATATCCTTGTTTTTATCAGTTTGTGGATTTGAGTTTACATGCGCTCATTTAGTTTTGTTACTATTACTCTTATTGATTCTTAGTTTGGGCGGTTATTTGCTTATTTCAATGCATATCTTTATTAGTATGAGTGTTTTGATCTACATAATTTAATGTAATGTTGTCTATCTTATTTTATGTGTCATCGAATTAGTGCAAGTGTTTTCTTTCACCAATTCGTACCTCTTTCTGTTTTTTCGTCTTAATCCACGTTTTTGTATTTGTTTTTTGTCTCTCTCACCCTTTTTGCCTGTGTGTCTGGGGCGGGTGCGTGCTTATTCTAATGCATGTCTTTCTCGGTTTTTGGGTCTGAATCCACGTATTTTTATGTGTTTTTGTCTATCTCACTCTTTTTGCCTGTGTGTCTGGGCGGATGTTTGCTTATTCTAATGCATGTCTTTCTCGGTTTTTGGGTCTGAATCTACGTATTTTTATGTTTTTTTGTCTATCTCACTCTTTTTTGCCATGTATCTGGGTGGGTGTTTGCTTACTCCAATGCATGTCTTTCTCGGTTTGTGTGACTGAATCTACGTATTTGTATGTGTTTTTTTTTCTCTCTCACTCATTTTGCCTGTGTGTCTTGGAGGGTGTTTGCTTATTCTAATGCATGTCTTTCTCGGTTTGTGGGACTGATTCTACGTATTTGTATGTTTTTTTATCTTTCTCACTCTTTTTTGCCATGTATCTGGGTGGGTGTTTGCTTATTCCAATGCATGTCTTTCTCGGTTTGTGTGTCTGAATCTACGTTTTTGTATGTGTTTTTGTCTCTCTCAATCTTTTTTACTTTTTGTCTGGGCGGGTGTTTGTTTTTTCTAATGCATGTCTTTCTTGGTTTGTGTGTCTAAATATACGTATTTGTATGTTTTTTTGTCTCTCTCACTCTTTTTGCCTGTGTGTCTGGGCGGGTGTTCGCTTATTCCAATGCATGACTTTCTTGGTTTGTGGGTCTGAATCTACGTATTTGTATGTATTTTTGTCTCTTTCACTCTTTTTGCCTGTGTGTCTGGGCGGATGTATGCTTATTCCAATGCATGTCTTTCTCGGTTTGTGTGTCTGAATCTACGTATTTGTTTGTTTTTTTTGTCTCTCTGAATCTTTTTGCCTTTGTGTCTGGGCGGGTGTTTGCTTATTCCACTGCATGCCTTTCTCGGTTTGTGTATATTAATCTACGTATTTGTATGTGTTTTTGTCTCTCTCACTCTTTTTGCCTGTGTGTCTGCGCGGGTGTTTGCTCATTCGAATGCATTTCTTTCTCGGTTTGTGTGTCTGAATCTACGTATTTGTATGTGTTTTTGTCTCTCTCACTCTTTTTGCCTGTGAGTTTGGGCGGGTGTTTGCTTATTCCAATGCATGTCTTTCTCGGTTTGTGTGTCTAAATCTACGTATTTGTATGTGTTTTTGTCTCTCTCACTCTTTTTGCCTGTGAGTCTGGGCGGGTGTTCGCTTATTCCAATGCATGTCTTTATCGGTTTGTGTGTTTGAATATACGTATTTGTATGTGTTTTTTGTATATCTCACTCTTTTTGTCACGTGTCTGTGCGGGTCTTTTCTTATTCTAATGCAGGTCTTTCTCGGTTTGTGTGACTGAATCTCCGTATTTCTATGTGTTTTTGTCTCTCTCACTCTTTTTGCCTGTGTGTCTGGGTGGGTATTTGCTTATTTCAAATGCATGTCTTTCTCGGTTTGTGTGTCTGAATCTACGTATTTGTATGTGTTTTTGTTTCTCTCACTCTTTTTGTCTGTGAGTCCTAGGTTTGTGTGTCTGAATATACGTATTTGTATGTGTTTTTGTCTCTCTCACTCTCCTTGCCTGTGTCTCTGGGCGGGTGTCTGCTTATCTCAGTGACTGTTTTGTTGATTTGTATGTCAGAATATATATATTTATAGGTGTTTTTGTCTCTTTACTTCCTCTGCTCATGTGTCTGGGCGGGTGTTTCCTTATCTCAGTACCTGTCTCTGTCAGTTTGTGTGCTTGAATCCTTACATTTATACGTGTTTTTGTCTCTCTCACTTCCTCTGCTTATGTGTCTGGGCGGATGTTTGCCCCTATCTCAATGCCTAATTTTTTTTCATAATTTCTATATTGTGTATGCAAGAGGTAAATTCAAGAAAGAGTTTTTTACTTACTTACAATTTTTTCATAATGAAAAATCCAACAACGGCTGATGATAAAGAATTTATTCATTCTAATAGATAGATTTTGTCAATGTTATCTGACGTAGCCGACGAATGATATCGATAACGAATTTTAATAAAGAATTTGTTCAATTTGATACTTAAATTATGTCAGTGTTATCAAATGTATCTGTCAAATGACATTGATAAAGAATTTACTCACTCTAATACTTAGATTCCGTTAAAGCTATCCCAAGTATGTGTCAATAGATGTTGATAGAGAATTTATTCATTCTTATACTTATATTTTCTCTAGGTTAACTTATCTATACGACATATGATGTATGCAAATTCCTTTTCTTACATCTCCGATGTTTCAATAGACATTCTAAACGTTTGATATGCTGGCTTACTCTAAAAAATAACGAACACATAACAATGTAATGCATAACATATTTTTAATGAAATAATGACATGTAGAATATTAATACAAAAAATATATTGTTATTATACATTATTAATATCAATGAATAACTTTGGTCATTTTGAATCTGTTCCATAAAATGGTTCACCATTTTCTCTTTTGATACTATAGCTGTTGTCTTCTCTTAGTTCGTAATCAGTAGAATAATCATTATTCCATTTTGAGTCATACACAATTTTTACAGGTGTGTCATTGACAGTCTCAATATGCTTTTCGTCTTTGGTATTATTTGATTCATTGACTGTTTGATCAATGGCAGTTATTTTTGCTGGTACTTTGTTTTTCATCGATTCATCTTTATATTCCTTAGTGATATTTCCTGTCAATACCTTTTTTATTTTTCTGGCAACTTCACTGTCTATTATCACCCTATTTTTAAACAGGTAACAGTTCCGTCACGTAGACAAGATATGGTTTATGATATTAGCAGAAGAGTAGGCCTTTCTTTTTGTCTTTGCTTTCATTTGAATGCTAATACCCGAAAACTGACGATATGGTTTAACACTGGGTAACATGTTACCACAAGCACTAGCAAGAAGATGTCCTTCTTCATCAACTATTATTTTTATGTTGACATTCTCTTTGAGTGCAATCATCTCCAGAGATCTCAATCTCGCATATCCACCATAATAAGAGTTGAATTTTTTCGGTACTCCAAAGAAATTTAATTCCTTACTGTAATGACAATGCACGCATACGTTTCCGATGGTGCTACCGCTTGTACTTATTTCATAGTTTAAATACTTCTCCTTGTCAGCATTCAATGCTACAATAACACTATCAGGCGAACATACTTTCTTAGTTGATGGCATTAATGGATTCGACCTACGACCATGTTGTATAACCGTCGGTCTGTTTGAAACGATCACTGGAGTCGCTTCACTCTTTCTTATATTCTTGATGGGTTGGGGGAGCTCTGGAAAATCCTAAAAAAATTTATTTTTCATGAAAAAATCTTGAAAAAGAACCATCAGTCCTTATCAATAGTACGCAGAAGAATAAGTTTTTAAAATTTAAATTAAAAGTCTCATTCTATTTTTCTGATATGATTTAGATGTAAAAAAAGTTAAAAAAACTGTCAGAAAAAGACAAGTAGAAAAAACTGTCTGAAAAAAAGTTAAAAAAAATAGTCAGAAAAAAATAATTTCTGAGACCACACTGGCTAATCATGATAAACAAAAAGCATAATTTTTCAATTTTTTCACGGGCTGTTAATTGTCCTTGTTTTCTTCCTTTCTTCGCGATTTTTTGTTTATCAGAAAAAAAACAATAAAAAAGTTAAAAAAAAGTTAAAAAAAATGGTCACTACAAACATTAGGTTACATGACATTCTAAAAGATGTAATAAAAAAGTTAAAAAAGTTAAAAAAAAGTTAAAAAGAAGTTCAAAAGAAGTTAAAAAAGTTAAAAAAAAGTTAAAAAAAGTTTAAAAAAGTTATAAATTTTTTTTTTTTTGGGGGGGGGGGGTAGAGGGAGGGGTTGGAGGGAGGGGGTGGACGATTGTGGCACTTTGAGCCGGTGGGGAACGAATGTCTGGAACTTTGGGCCGGGATAAAAAATAGGTATGATTTAACTCATGTACTAAGTCGCAAGCCATTTAAATACAGTGTTTACATACTTTTTTTCTTATTTTGATATTGCTCTTTACCGACCTCTGGAGATCCAGGTTAAAAAAATATTTAACAATCTGTTAACTATAATAAGGTCTGTATAAATTTTAGTAGAATTAATTTATTTAGCCACTATGAATATAAAAGAATAACTTACTTCTTGCGTGTAGCTTTCGACGATATTCCTTTTATTTGAATGCATCATTATATTTCAAATGCCAATTCTGAACTGAGAAGATAACAAATTGTCAGAGTTTTTATATCCGTATTCAAGGTCAAACATAAGTCAACCACGCCTAACAAATTAAATTACAGAAAGAATTTCACAATTTCTTACAAAGGAAACGTTACGCACTTTGAACACAGATCAACACGAATTTTCACGGTGGTTGAATTCCGGTCATTACACTGTCTGCTTGTATGGCGGGAGGCACTCTGCTACTTATCGTTATAGCTATAGGGGAGGATTGTCCGCTTGTAATCGTTATAGCTATATGGGAGACACCCCGCTCTTAAGCATTATAGCTATATGGGTATCTGTCTCGTTGTAATCGTTATACTACTGCCGTTCTTGACCTAATGTGCATACGACCTTATGACAATTTTGATGCTATTATTATCTTTCAACTCGGGTTAATACCCCCCCCCCCTTAACATTCTATGAAAATTTCACTCCCTACTCTTATGCACTCTCTGATACATTGAAGATGCACTCTTTTGACCCCCTGGGTACTCGTAGTACTTTTATTTTTATTTACTTTAAATCCATCTAATAGTTCCATGATTTCAACTTATGACCCCTGGTTGCTCCTGTCGTATAGCAAATATGCCCTTTTGGCAACCTGAATGTAAGTAGTGTCTTTTTATTCAGTTCAAATTCTTCCTCTGTCTGAAAGTTTTAATTCAATATTCTTGGCTGTTTTCTTAGTTCGTTTCTCCGTTACTTTAAAAACAATTTTGGGCTATATATTTGCATATTAGGGTGCGGGTGGGGGGAGGGGTAAAGAACAGCGGGTCTGCATGCAAAATGTGTTAGGTACAAGTATTTTTTATATTATGAATAAGAATTGTTTTCTGGCTTAAAACTCTTCAAGTACTTTACCCCCCTCTTCCCTTATGTGAAAATATATAGCCCAAATGATACATATCCCATCTATTCTGTCCCTTGTATTTGTTTTGTCTCACGCTAAGCTGATGGAGACGTACGAAGAAATCGTTTTTTCTCGAGTTTTGCATAGCGTAAGCTTGAGTAATTGGCGTATAATACACAAGTACCAAAATTTCTTCCCCCTACGGAAAAAAAACTCACAAAATTCTCAAATTTGTAAAGCCTTATTTTCCAAGTGGGGGGGGGGGATGTTTCCTAGGGGGAAATTACCAGGGGACATTTTCCACGGGGGAGGGGTATTTTTAAGTGGGGGGGCTTGATCCAGGGGGTATTTGACTGATTTTATTGTATGGGGTATTTTCCACGGGTGCATTTTCTGGGGGATATTTTCCACGGGGGGGGGGGGGGCGGGAATTTATTTTCCACGGGGGCTATTTTCCGGGGGTATTTTCTGCGGGGGGAATTTTTTGAGGTGGGGTGGGGGGTATATTCTGGTGGTAATTTTTGTTGGGGGTTATTTTCTTGGGGGGGGGGGGAAGTTAGACGTCGGGGGGGGGGGGTAAACACCAATAACCGATTCCGATATTTCAACACTAGAAACAACTACTAGCAGCAGTGTTGACATTATATGTGCTAGGGAGCTGAAAGAAGGTAGGTTACACTATTATATCAAGCGAGAATAGCCGTAAAATACAATTATAAGTTAACACTTGTAGCCTAAAACCATCTCGAAGATTTTGGAACTGGGGTGACACCCGGTGACTACTACTACGCTTCGGTAGAATATAACACTAGTTCTTACTCCCACGCTGGGAAGTTGAGCAGCAGTGGGGTGAACATATACGGGTATAACCGAGAGGAAAGTATTCCTAGAAACACAATGCTCTTAATAAATAGGTGTTGGACCTCCTTGGTGACCTTTCTACCAAGGAATTCCGCTATCAAAACTGGAGATCTACACTCTCAGAGTGAGCCAAATAGAATCTAGTACATTTGTCACTTTATCCAGATTTTAGGGCAAAGACTGCAGACTATAGGGCTTTATTCAGACTGTAGGTTCTTTCGTAGTGTAAAAACGAAGCTTATTTGTATTATTTTCGCGTTCATAAAATTGATTGAACTGAAACTGGTAAAATAAAGACTATTTTTAGGATCAAGGTGTTTTTGTGTGAAAAATTAGAGAAAACAGAAAATGTTATAGACACAATAATTGGAGGAAAACCCTTTGAAAGAAGCTCTTAGCTGGCTACCCAATTTAGTCAGGAACTGAGGACAAGGATAAGCTCAACCTTACCAAATTTTTAGCTATTGAGAAAATTAAATAGCGCTGACTATCCCAAGTAATTAACTGTCACGCCCTTTTAAAAAAGGCAAATAGTGAGGAGAATATGAAAGACAAGTACAAACAGAAAATTATCACCGTCTTATAAAAAGGAAGAGGGAATCTGCGAAAAGGAAAAGGCCTAGAGTAGGGGCTATTGGGAGGGAAACATGTTAAAAAAAACAAGTCTCACTTCATAATACGCAGGTTAACTGTAGTTAACACATTTTGACTGCATCTCAACTATAATTTTCCCTCCTCCTCTAATGTGCAAATATATATCCCAAATTATATATTTCTCAAGAATTCTGCCAATGCGTTACTTCTGTTTCGACACGTGTACCCGTAAACTGAATCAACTGGGACGAAACAAGAACCGAAAAAATAAGAGTGATGGGTGGTGGAATGCATGAAAAATATATAGTCTGGGCTATATATATCTGTATTATAGGGGATTGGGGGTAAGGTAAAGTGGAGCTGTAATCAAAATCTGTTATCTTTAATTATTCTGCATACTATGAAGAAAGAATTGTTTTCTTAAAACCTTTCCTCATCAATTGCCCTAATCTAAACCTTTACTATGCTCTTATTTTGTTCTTTGCTTTTTTTGTTCTGTCTCTTATTTTCTTCTTTTCGATTTTCTTTTTTATAGAGGCAATAAAACCTAGCTTTAGCAATCAGATAATGTTCCAAATTACGAGACGGGAAGAAAATGGGGCAGATTGCCCACCAGGGGAGAAAAGAAAAAGCTGAAAAATTGTGGATAGCTCACCAGGAAAGGACACAAATTGTCAGAAAGGCTCTCAACGATCCAAAAGGAACACTTCACGGCAAAATACTTGACTTGTTCAGATTTTTTTTTTTTTATTCAAAGGAAAAAAGAAATCTGAATGACTGGAACTTTGGAATGAGTGAAACTCGCTTTGGAATGGGAGCATGGTTAAAACCAAGGGAATTTTAGAGACCATAAATAAATTAAATCTTGATAAATAAATAAAAGTCATTTGTCATTTACAGAAAATAATTCTTTTTGGACATTGTAGATTTTTGGATAAGTTTGAAACTCCGACCCCTACTCCTAACAAAATGAAAATTTTCTTGTACCAGGGAATGAGTTCTAAAAGTTTTGAGCTAATAAAACACCAAACTTGAAACATGCGTTTAATTCCTATCATAAAATTTATGCGGAAACAATGTCCATCCTGCGTAATTTACGGCAATTGTCTCAGGAGTTGTGGGTCCCATCTTATCTTTAAAGACAAATTTGTTGAGCCTTTCAAACATTTTGAACAATATGACTATCTAAAAATTTTGATCGCATATCCTTGGGACTGTGAGGAAGTGCGAGTAAGAAAAAGGCAACAGGAGAAAGGTTAGCTGCCATCCGATCATTTTCGACTCTTTAAAGAGTATAAGAAAACATCTTCAAGACATCCCTTAATAGTCCCTGAAAATATCTACTTAAAACCCTTTCCGGTTCCTAAGATATTGAGTATACACCATTTTGACAACCTGGATACTTATAGTATCTTCTGACTTAGTTAAAAGTATCCCTCAATCTTCACTGAAAGTTCAATTAGATCCCACTAGCCGTTCGTGACCTAATGTGCATACGACCTTATGACAATTTTGATGCTATTATTATCTTTTGACTCAGGTTAATACCCCCCTTGACATTCTATGAAAGTTTCACTCCCTACTCTTATGCAGGGAGATGCACTCTTTTGACCCCCTGGGTACGCGTAGTATTTTTATTTTTATTTACTTTAAATTCATCTAATAGTTCCATGATTTCAACTTATGACCCCTGGTTGCTCCTGTCGTATAGCAAATATGCCCTTTTGGCAACCTGAATGTACGTAGTGTCTTTTTATTCAGTTCAAATTCTTCCTCTGTCTGAAAGTTTTAATCCAATATTCTTGGCCGTTACTGATATTTTGTAGATTCATCGTTTCGAAAACTCTTTTTTTATTATCACTCTTTTGAAAACCTGGACGCAAACAGTGTCTTTTGATCTGGTTCAAAATCTCCCTCAATGTTCACGGAAAGTTTCAGCTTAATACCCTTAGTCGTTCCTGAGATATCGTACATACGCCATTCGGACTAACTGGATATACACATTGTCTTATCATTCAGGCCAACTTTCCGCTCAATATCCCGTGAAGGTCTGAACTCAATATTATTGGTTATTTCTGAGGCCTTGTTTATATTTCCGTTTGGTAACATGTACAGAGTATATTTTGACTTAGTTCAACATTTCCCTCAACCTGGAAGTTTCAACCTAATACCTTGGCCGTATATGTAATTATGCAGATTCGCCCTTTTGAAAACCTGCACGCATATAGCGTGTGTTGACACTGTTCAAAATCCCACTCACCATTCACTGAAAGTTCTAACTTATTACCCTTAGCTGTACGTGAGACATTATATATACCATTATATATACCATATTATATATAAATGGATTATATGTATCCATTTGTCAGACTGGATTGTGTCTAAATATTGTTCTCAATATCCTCTGAAAGTCACAAATGAAAACCCTTCGCCATATATGTGGTATTACAAATACACCGTTCTAAAAACGTGGATGCATATAGTATATTTTAATTTAGTTCAGCGTCTCCCTCAACATTCCTTGAAAGTTTCAACTCAAAACCCTCAGCTGTTCCTGCGCTATTGTAGATACACCCTTTCGATAAACTGGATGCAAATATTTTGTTTATTTAGTTCAACATTCTCCTAAGAATTCCCAGTAAATTTTAATTTTACAGTCTTGAGTGTTCCTGAGATATTGCATATACGTTGTTCTGAATACGTGGATGTAAATAGGGAGTTTTCGTTTAGTACAAAATCACTTCAAAGTTCCCTGAAAGGTTCAACTTAATAACCTTTGCTATTCCTGAAACATTGTGTATGCATCATTTTGACAACCTGAATGTGCATAGTTTCTTTTGACTTAGTTTCAGATTCCCCTAAACATTCCCTGAAACTTTTAACTTAATACCCATAGCCGTTCCTGAGGTTTTGCAGATGCACCTTTTCGAAAACCTGGATATACATACTGGTTTTTGATTCAGTTAAACGTCACCCTGAAAGTACACTGGAAATTTCAGCCTAACACCCTTACCAGTTTCCAAGATTTTACAGATATGCCCTTTTGAAAACCTGGATGCACACAGTGCCTCTTGATTTATTTCAAACTCCTCCTCAACAATCCCTTAAATATCAACTTAATACCCTTAGCCATTACTGCGATATTGCAGATACACCCTTTTTACTTCCTGGATGCATATGCTGTTTTTAATTCAGTTCCACTTCCTCCTCAAATACCCTGAAAATGTAAGCTTAATACCCTTATCCGTTCTTGAGATATTTTGTATACGCCCTTTTAACAACCTGGGCGCAAATGGTTTCTTATCATGTAATTTAATATCCCCTAGAACGCTCCCTGAAGGTCACAACTTGAATACTCTTGGCTGTTCCAACTTTTTGACAACTAGGACGCACGGTGTGTCTATTGGTTTAGTTTGACATACCCCTAAATATTTACTTAAAGTGTCCACTTAAAATACCTTTAGCTTCTCGTGAGATATTGTCAAGTGCATTACAAAACTTTCCCCAAGGGCTTCGGGGGGGGGGGGCTAAAAGGATATGAGAGGGGGGTTGATTTCCCTCTGAAAACTTTTCAACATCCCCTTGAGTATACCCTAAAAATTTAATTTTAATACCCTCTGTAGCATTTTAGAACACATCCAGAATCAAGCATTCCCCCTTTTCCTAGTAAAAAAAATCCTGCATATATAAAAAGGCAAATTGCATGATATACAATTCTTGCCCCGGGGATTTGGGGAGGGGGATACAGGATCCCCGGAGGCAGAATTACTAGACTTTTTGACTGTTTAGAATAAAACAACTTTTTTAAAATTTTGATGAGTGGTCTGGGGAAGGGGCATCTAAAAAAGACAAGGGGATGGGGCTGGTCGACCTTCAACTAATCTTCAACATCCCTAAAAAATACCCTAGAAGTCTAAACTTAATGCCCTCCATTGGAACATAGACATTACTGACACATACGTTTTACAGACATTATGCACATAGTTGTGTTTTGATTGTGTTTGGCATTTTTCTCAACGTTTCCTCAAATTGTCATATTAATACCCAAAGCGTTTTTGTAGACCCAGGATCAAAATTGCCACCTTTTTCCTGTAATTAATCAAAAACAAACTTTCAACAAAAATAAGTTTTTCAAAGAAAAGTAAAGGCAATTTTAAACTTAAGCTCAGCAGATACAAATACCTTTTAAAATTCAAACTCAAAACGACCAGAAATTATTATTAAAAAATAAATGAAACCCAAACGGAACAGAAATTAAATAAGCAATCATAGGAAAAAACATACAACAAGTAATAATATAAATGAATAAATACAAACAAGAGTTTGGGTATCGCCTCCTTCTCTCACTGTAAAAGTCTGAAACCTACTGTGTCATTGTTGCTTTACTGAAAACCAATTTTATTACAAATATCTTTTTTTGTACTTAATATTGAAAATAAAAATTAAAATTGAAGTAAAGTTTTGGACTGATGAGCTTTCAGTAAGTAATATTATTATAAATAAACCATTTAGTTCGATTTGTTAGTTTTGTCTAAACTTCTTCAAGGCGATTATAATTTCCCTAAAAACCAAGATTTGGATACTGCCCTCTTCTTTGTCTGTAAATAAAAACCAAAAGCCTACAACATCATTGGGGCTTAACTGAAAAAGAATTATATTACAAATACTTTCTTTTTCAGTTCTTACAGCATTGAATAAAAATAAAATTACAGTGAAATCAAATCTTGAACTGATTGATCTTTCAACAGCTAATATCATTATATATTAAATATTCAATTTGATGTTGTTTATAGTTTCCAAGACTGTTCAAGACGCATATAGTCTTCAGTAAAGCGCCAATGACTCAGTAGGATTTAGGCTTTTACAGTGAGAGAAGGAGGAGATACCCAAGCTCTTGTTTGTAGTGATTTTTGTTTCAGTCGTTCTTGAGATTTATCTATTCATTTACAATAATATCTATTGCATGTTTGTTTGCATTGATTGTTTATTTAATTTCTTTTAGTTTTAAGTTTCATTTATACTTCAATAGCAAAAGATTTTTTCTCGTTTTAAGTTTGATTTTCATATTCAATCTAAGCATTACTCTCTTTAAGATCTTTTTATTCATTTATATTATCACTTGTTGTAGTTTTTTTTTCTATGATTGTTTATTTAATTTCTGGTCGTTTTTAGTTTGAATTTTAACAGATATTTGTATCTGCTGAGCTTAAGTTTAAAATTGCATTTACTTTTCTTTTTAAAACTTACTTTTCAGAAAGTTTTTTAAACTAATTTTTATGTTCGTTTTTGATTGCAAAAAGTTTCAAGTTTCCTTATTTCAAAATCAAACTTCTTTTAAAAAATCAAATGTTCATCAAAGTATCAAAACTGGTATCAAAGTAACAATGTCAAAGTGAATAGAGTTTGCCCCCTTTGAAATGAGCCCCCATTGAAGTTTATACGACAACGCCTTCTATATGAAGTGCCTCTGGGAAAAAATGAATGGAGTGTGGGGGGAGGCTAGCTGTCCTCCGATCACTTTTTACTCTTTTTACAGATATTTGTATCTGCTGAGCTTAAGTTTAAAATTGCATTTACTTTTCTTTTTAAAACTTACTTTTCGGAAAGGTTTTTAACTAATTTTTTGTTCGTTTTTGATTGCAAAAAGTTTAAAGTTTTTAAAAATTCCTTATTTCAAATTCAAACTTCTTTTAAAAAATCAAATGTTCATCAAAGTATCAAAACTGATATCAAAGTAACAATATCAAAGTGAAAAAAGTTAGCCCCCCTTGAAATGAGCCGCCTTTGAAGTTTATACGACAACGCCTTCTATATGAAGTGCCTCTGGGGAAAAAAATGAATGGAATGTGGGGGGAAGCTAGCTGCCCTCCGATCACTTTTTACTCTTAAAAAGGGGATTACAACTTTCAATTTCCAATCAAATGACCTGTCTATAAAGTTTATACGAGCATTTCTTCCATAATAACCATATATGCCCCCAGGTCATAACTTGCAACGCCTATCCTCGAGCCCTGGGGGCTGTGTCGACACCGGAGTTTTTGTTATCTGAACTTTGTAGTATTTTTAACATAATGTCTATCTCAAAATTTTTATCTGATGCATTTAGGGTGTGGAGGGGGGGGGGGGGGCTAGTTGCCCTCTGATCTATTTTGGCTTTTAAAAAGTTAACGATAACTTTGAATTTCCAATCAAATGAACTCTCCCCAAGTTTATACGAGCATCCCTTCCATAAAAACGATATATGCCCCTAGAGCATTACTTACAATATCTGCCTCTGGGTCCTGGGGGAGGGGGGTTGCATCGACACAGTAGTTTTTCTTATCTGACCTTTGAATTATTATTAGTGGAATGGCTATTTAAAAAATATTATCGGATAGGCATGGGAAAAATGTGTTTGTGTGTGTGTGTGTGGGGGGGGGGGGGGCTAGTTGCCCTCGGATATCTTTTGACTCTTAAAAAGTACACTTGAACTTTCTATTTCCAATCAAATGAGCCTTCTCTGAAGTTTATACGAGCATCCCTTTTATAAGAACCATATATACCTCCAGGACAAAATTTACAACGCCTACCCCCCGGATCCTGGGGGGTTATGTTGACACAGGAGTTTTTGTTATCTAATTTTTGAAAAATTTTTAAAAAACTGGCTATCTCAAAATTTGTAGCGGATGGATTTGGGGAAAAAAGCGTGGCGGGGGGGGGAGAAGGGGCTATTTACCCTTAAATCTCTTAACTCTTAAAAAGTGAACTAGAAATCAAATGAGCCCTCTATGAAGCTTATACGGCATCCCTTTCATAAGAACCATATATACCCTTAGGGCATAACTTAAAAAGCCTTCTCCCGGGCCCTGGGGGTTGTATTAACACCGGAGTTTTTCTTATCCCACCTTTGAACTATTTTTTTAACAAAATGTCTATCTCAAAATTTTCATCTGATGGGTTTGGAAAAAAAGGCGTGGAGGGAGGGGGGGGGGTAGTTGCTCTCGGATCTCTTTTGAATATAAAAAAGTGAACTCAAACTTTCAATTTCCAATCAAATGAGCCCTCTATGAAGTTTATACGAGTATCCCTTTCATAAGAACCATATATGCCTCAGGGCATAACTTACAAAGACTGCCCCCGGGCCCTGGGGGGTTGTTTCGACACCTGAGTTTTTGTTATCTGACTTTTTTTCAATTTTGTTTTAATTAATGGCTATCTCAAAATTTTTATCGGATGTATTCGGGAAAAAAGGGGCTTTGGTGGGGGTTGTTACCCTCCAATCTCTTTTAACTCTCAAAAACTCAATTAGAACTTTCAATTTCCAATCAAATTAGACCTCTCTGAAGTTTTTACGAGCATCCCTTCCATAAGAACCAAATATTCCCCCAGGGCATAACTCACAACGTCTGCCTTTGCGTCTTGGGGGGCTGTGTCAACCCCGGAGTTTTCGTTATTTAATCTTTGAACTATTATCAGAGTCAACGCTGTAGCGTTGCCTATAGTAAAGGCCATACGGCTCCAATGTGTTATTATTTATTTTTTATTATTTTTTTTCCCAGAGGCACTTCATATGGAAGGGGTCGTCGTAGAAACTTCAAAGGAGCTTCATTCAATGGGAAATCGAGAGTTCTAGTGCCCTTTTAAATAGTCGAAAATGATTGGAGGCAAACTAGCCCTCCCCGGCCCATCATTCCCCCAAACAATCCAATCAAAATTTGAGATAGCAATTTTGTTCAGCGTAGTTGATTTCCGGGTAGAAAATGTATTTTTGAGGAGGACAATCCCCAACAACCCTCAGGGCAAGGGTTTTAATTTATGCCCTGGGGGCCTATAAGGTTTTTATAGAAGGCGTTGTCGTAGAGACTTCAAAACAGGCTCATTCGATTGGAAATTCATAGGGCTAGTGCCCTTTTTAATAGTCGAAAGTGATTGGAGGGCAACTAGCCCCCCCCCCCGCCCATAATTTCCCCAAACTCATCCAATCAAAATTTTGAGATAGCCATTTTGTTCAGCGTAGTTGATTTCCAGATAGAAAATATGTTTTGAGGAGGACACTCTCGCACAACCCTCAGGGTAAGGGTTTTCAGTTATGCCCTGGGAGCGTATAAGGTTTTTATAGAAGGCGCGGTCGTAGAAACTTCAAAAAAGGCTCAGTCGATTGGGAATTCAAAGAGATAGTGCCCTTTTTAATAGTCGAAAGTGATTGGTGGACAACTAGCCCCCTCCCCCCCCCGCCCAACATTCCCCCAAACACATCCAATCAAATTTTGACATCGCCATTTTGTTCAGCGTAGTTAATTTCCAGATAGAAAATATGGTTTTGAGGAGGACAATCCCCCACAACCCTCAGGGCAAGGGTTTTAAGTTATGCCCTGGGGGCTTATAAGGTTTTTATAGAATGTGTTGTCGTAGAAACTTCAAAAAAGGCTCATTCGGTTAGAAATTCAAAGGGCTAGTGCCCTTTTTAATAGTCAAAAGTGATTGGAGGGCAAATACCCCCCCCACGCCCATCATTCCCCCAAACACATTCAATCAAAATTTCGAGATAGCCATTTTGTTCAGCGTAGTTGATTTTCAGATAGAAAATATGTTTTTGAGCAGAACCCTCCCCTACAACCCTCAAGGCAAGGGGTTTAAGTTATACCCTGGGGGCATATAAAGTTTTTTAGAAAGCGGTGTCGTAGAAACTTCAAAAAAGGCTCATTCGATTGGAAATTCAAAGGGCTAATGCTCTTTTTAATAGTCGAAAGTGATTAGAGGTCAACTAACCCCCTCTCACGCTTACCTTTTCCCCAAACACATCCAATCAAAATTTTTAGATAGCCATTTTGTTCAACCTAGTTTTAAGTTCTGGAAATCAGGTCTTTGAGGATGACAACTCCCCCACAGCCCTCAGCACAACGGTTGTAAGTTATGCCCTGGGGGCATATAAGGTTTTGTATAGACAACATTGTCGTATAAACTTCAGAGAAGGGTCATTTGATTGGAAATCGGAAGTTCTAGTTCACTGTTTAAGCGTCAAAAGATATTGGAGGGTAACCATCTCCCCCCCCCCTAAACCCTATTGTCCCAAGTGCATCCAATAAAAATTTTAAGATAGCTATTTTGTTAAAATAGTTCAAAGATCATATAACTAAAATTCCGGTTTCGATACAACCCACCAGGGCCCGGGGGCAGGCGTTGTAAGTTATGCCCTTGGGGAACATATGGGTCTTATGGAAGTGATGCTCCTATAAAATACTAAGATGGCTCATTTTATTCGAAATTGAAAGTTCTAGTTCATTTTTTAAGATTCAAAGAGATATGAGGGCACCTAGCCCCTCCCCCCTCCACGCCCTTTTTTCCTCAAACCCATCCTATAAAAATTTTGAGATAGTATTTTTTTTAAAATAGTTCAAAGACCATATAACGAAAGCTTAGGGTCAATGCAGCGCCCCCGGGCCTAAGGACGGGGGTTGTTAGTTATACCCATGGGGAATATGTGGTTATCATTGAAGGGATGCTCGTAAAAAATTCAAAGATGGCTCATTTGATTAGAAACTGAAAGTTCTAGTTAAGTTTTTTCGAGTCAAAAGATATTGGAGGGCAACTAGTCCCTCACGCCCCTTTTTCCCAAATGCATCCAATAAAAATTTTGATATAGGCATTAAGTTAAAAATTTCTCAAAAGGCAGATAACAAAAACTCAGGTGTTGTCGCAACCCCCCAGGGCCAGGGGGCAGGCGTTCGTATGAAAGGGATGCTCGTACAAACTTCAGAGAGGGCTCATTTGATTGGATATTGAAAATTCGAGCTCACTTTTTAATAGTCATAAGACATCCGAGGGCAGCTATCCCCCAACCCATCTGATGAAAATTTTGAGATAAACATTTTGTTTATAATAGTTCAAAGGTCGGGTAAGAAAAACTCCGGTGTCAATAGAACCCCCCAGGGCAAAGGGGAAGCCGTTCTAAGTTATGCCCTAAAAGTATGTATGGTTCTTATGAAAGGGATGCTTGTATAAACTTCATAGAAGGCTCATTTGATTGGAAATTGAAGGTTCTAGTTCACTTTTTAAGAGTCAAGAGAGTTAAATTAGCCTCCCCCCATGCTCTTTTTCACCAAACCTGTCCTGTACAAATTTTGAGATAGCCAGTGTTTTGGAAATTTTTCAAAAATTAGATAACAAAAACACCCCCCAGAGCCCGCGGGATAGGCGTTGTAAGATTTGTCCTGGGGGCGTGTATGGTTCTTATGAAAGGGATGCTTGTATAAACTTCAGGGGCTCATTTGATTGGAAATTGAAAGTTCTATTTCAATTTTTAAGATTCAAAAGATATCCGAGGGCAACTAGCCCTCCCCCACACACTCCTTTTTCCCCAAGCCCATCCGATAAAATTTTTATAATAGCCATTTCATTAAAAATAGTTCAAAATGTCAGATAAGAAAAATTCCTGTGTCGACAGAACCCGTCAGAACCCGGAGCCAGGCGTTATGAGTAATGCTCTAGGGGCATATATAGTTCTTATGGAAGGGATGCTCGTATAAACTTCGGAGAGGGCTCATTTGATTTGAAATTGAAAGTTCTTGTTCACTTTTTAAGAGTCAAAATAGATCGGAGGGCAACTAGCCCCCCCCCCCTCCTCCATGCCCTAAATGCATCAGATAAAAATTTTGAGATAGACATTTTGTTAAAAATAGTTAAAAGTTCTAATAACAAAAAAACTCCGGTGTTAACACAGCCCCCAAGGGCCCAGGGGTAGGCGTTGTAAGTTATGCCCTGGGGGCATATATAGTTGTTATGGAAGCTATACTCGTATAAAATTCCTAGAGGGCTCATTTGATTGGAAATTGAAAGTTGGAATTCACTTTTTAAGAGTCAAAAGTGACTGGAGGGCAGCTAGCCTACCCCTCCACTCCATTTATTTTTTCCTAGAGGCACTTCATATAGAACGGTTCGTTGTATAAACTTCAAAGGGGGCTCATTCGATTGGAAATCGAGAGTACTAGTGCCCTTTTTAAGAGTCAAAGGTGTTCAGAGGGCAACTGGCCCCCCAAACCCTTTTTCCCCAAATACATCTGATAAAAAATTTGAGGTAGCCATTTTGTTAAAAAAAAAAATGAAAGATCATATAACGAAAACACCTTTACGTATGGTCATTTCGTTAAAAATAGTTCAGAGATCAGATTAGAAAAACTCCTGTTTCAGCACAACCAACCCCCGCCCTCCCAGGGCCAAGGAAGGCGTTGTAAGCATTACTCTGGGGGCATACATTGTTCTAATGGAAGGTATGCTTGTATAAACGTCAGAGAGGGTTCATTTGAATGGAAATCAAAAGTTGTAATTCATTTTCTCAGAATGAAAAAGATCAGAGGGCAACTAGCTCCTCCCGTCCTCAACGCTTTTGGGCGTATCGGATGAATAAACCCATCCGATAAAAATTTCAGGTTACAATTTTGTTAAAAATACTTCAACCATCAACTATCAAAACTCTAGGGTCGACTCAACCCCCCAGGGCCCAGGGATAGGCGTTGCAAGTTATACTCTGGGGATATATATGGTTCTTGTATAAGGGATACTCGTATAAACTTCAGAGAGGGCTCATTTGATTGAAAATAAAAAGTTCTAGTTCACTTTTAAAGAGTCAAAAGAGACCGAAGTTCAATCTAGTCCCCCCGTGCCCTTTTTCCCCAAACCCATCCGATAAAAATTTTGAGATAGCAATTTTGTTAAAAATAGTTCAAACATCAGATAATAAAAACTACGAGGTTGACGCAAACCCATTTTTTCACTTTGATATTGTTATTTTGATATCAGTTTTGATACCTTGATGAATATTTGATTTTTTTTTTAAGTTTGATTTTTAAATTAGGAATTTTTCAAAAACTTGAAATTTCTTTCAACGAAAAACGAACAAAAATTAATTAAAAAAAAACTTCCCGAAAAATAAGTTTTTCATATAAAAGTAAAGGCCATTTTAAACTTAAGCTCAGCAGATACAAATACCTTTTAAAATTCAAACTCAAAAATACTAGAAATTACTATTAAAGAATAAATGAAACCCAAAACGAACAGAAATTCAATAAGCAATCATAGCAAAAACATACAACAAGTATTAATATAAATGAATAAGTAGATCTAAAAGCTAGTAATGCTTAGATTTAATATGAATATCAAGCTTAAAATGAAAGCTTAAATTGGTGCTTTACTGAAAACTACAAATATATGCGTCTTGAATAGTATTGGAAAGTATAAACAACAACAAATTGAACATTTGACTGTAATTGTATTTTTATTTTCAATACTGTAAGAACTAGAAAAGAAAATATTTGTACTATAATCCGTTTTCAGTTAAGCCCCAATGATGCATTAGGCTTTTGGTTTTTATTTACAGTTAGGAAAGGAGGCAGTATCCAAACACTTGTCTGTAGGGAAACTATATTCGTCTTTAAAAACTTTAAAAAAACTAATAAATTAAACTGAACATTTTATGTATAATGATATTAATTGCTGAAAGCTCATCAGTTCAAAATTCTACTATAATTTTAATTTTTATTTTCAATATTAAGAACAAAAGAAAACATTTTTCATAAAATTGGTAAAGCGCCAATGACGCAGTAGGTTTTAGACTTTTACAGTGAGAGAAGGAGGTCATACCCAAACTCTTGTTTGTGGTGAGTTTTGTTCGTTTCAAGCTTGATTTGCATATTCAGTTTAAGTTTCATTCATTTTAAGATTTATTTATTAATTTACATTAATACAAATTGTATAAATGTTTGCATTGATTGTTTATTTAATTTCTGTTCGTTTTAAGTTTTATTTATACTTCAATAGGAAATTTTTTTTTCATTTTAAGCTTGATATTCGTATTCAATCTAAGCATTACTCGATTGAATATCTATTTATTCATTTGTATTATTACTTGTTGAATGTTTTTGCTATGATTCATTATTTAATATCTGTTCGTTTTGAGTTTCATTTATTCCTTAATAATAATTTATGGTCGTTTTGAGTTTGAATTTAAAAAGGTATTTGTATCTGCTGAGCTTAAGTTTAAAATGGACTTTACTTTTCTTTGAAAAACTTATTTTTCGGAATATTTTTTAATTAATCTTAAAAATGGCTATCTCAAAGTGCTTATCAGATGGGTTTGAGAAAAAAAGGGCGTGGATCTGGGGACTAGGTGCCCTTCAATCACTTTTGGCTCTTAAAAAGAGAACTAGAACTTTTTATTTCCAATCAAATGAGCCCTCTTTGAAGTTTATACGAGCATCCCTTCCATAGGAACCATATAGACCTCAGGGCATAACTTACAACGCCTGCCCCCGGGCAAACAAATAAAATAAAAATTTTGAGATAGCCATTTTGTTCAGCGTAGTTGATTCTAGATAGAAATTATTTTTTTGATGAGGACACTCCCCCACGCCCCGCAGGGCAAGGTTTGTAAGTTATGCCTTGGGGGCATTTAAGGTTTTTATAGAAAGCTTTGTCATAGAGAATTCAGAAAGGGCTCGTTCGATAGGAAATTCAAAGGGCTAATGCTCTTTTTAATAGTCGGAAGTGGTTGGAGGGCAACTAACCCCCCTCTCACGCCCAACTTTTTACCAAACACTTCCAAAAAAAATTTCGAGATAGCCATTTTGTGCAATGTAGTTTAAAGTTCTCGAAATTAGGTCTTTGAGGATGACACCCCCCCAAGGTCCTCAGTACAAGGGGTACAAGTTATGCCCTGGGGCATATAAGGTTTTTATATAAAGCGTTGTCGTAGAAACTTCAAAAAGAGCTCATTTGATTGGAAATTGAATTGGCTAGTGACCTTTTTAATAGTCAAAAGTGATTGGAAGGCAACTAACACCCCTTCCACACTCACTATTTATCCAAACACCTCCAATCAAAATTTTGATATAGCCATTTTGTTCAAATTAGTTGAAAGGTCCGAAAATTATATCTTTGAGGGTAACACTCCCCCCACAGCCCTCAGGGTAAGGGTTTGTAAGTTATGCTCTGGGGGCATATAAGGTTTCTGGTGAAAGCTTTGTCGTAGAAACCTGAAAAAGGGCTCGTGTGATTGGAAATTCAAACGGCTAGTGCCCTTTTTAATAGTCAAAAGTTATTGGAGGATAACTAGCCCCCCTCTCACGCCAACCTTTTCCCCAAAGACATCCAATCAAATTGTTAAGATAGCCATTTTATTCAACATAGTTAAAAGTTTTAGAAACTAGGTCTTTGAGGATGATAACTCCCTCAGAGCCCTCGGGACAAGGTTTGTAAGTTATGCCCTGGGGACATGTAGATAGTGATGTTTTTGTAGATAGTAGATAGTGATTGTAGATAGTGATGTTGTAGAAACTTCAGAAAGGGCTCATTTGATTGGAAATTAAAAGGACTTGTGCCCTTCTTAATAGTCGACCACATAAAGTTACCTGGCCAAACACATCCAGTGGTGTACCAACTCTACAAAACGTCATTAAAAATGTCTTGCTAACATTTACACACAATAGACTCAATAAAGTGAAAATCTCCAGCCTTTCCAATGTGAGATTCGCTTTTTTCACCAGGTCCTTCACAGATGAGGCAAACACAGTTAAAACGGTATCATCAGCAAACGAATTAAGACACCCATCTTAATAGACACACATAACAATAGAAATTATTTTTTTATTTTATTTTTTATTTTTATTATTTACGTGTTTTTAACTTTTTTTTGTTTATTTAATTTCCCAGGGATGATTGTATCGACCCAGTGGTCCTAGAATATCACAGAAGGGCTCATTCGAGAAGAAACTGAACGTTCTAGTGTCCTTTTTAAGTGACCAACAAAAATGGAGGGCAACTAGGCCCCCTCCCGTGCTCATGTTTTCCCCAAAGTCCCCCGATCACAATTTTGGGATAGCTATTTTGTTCAGCATGGTCCAAAAATACAATAGCTATGTCTTTGAGGATGTCTTAATCCCCCACAGTCCCGGGGGGAAGGCCTGCAAGTTATAGATAATTTCGGAGACCACACTGCTTTTCCATGACGTTAAATAAAAGTTCAAACAGGGATAAAATCCTTTTAATAGACAGTGATGAATGATAACAGTGATAGAAATTCACAAAAATACCAGATATTTCGGTCACATATGCAGTGACCGTCATCAGTAGTAATACTAAACTAGTACGGTCACTGCATATGTTGCCGAAATATCTGGTATTTTTCTGAATTTATATCACAGTTATCATCATCACTGTCTATTAAAAGGATTTTATCCTTGTTTGAACTTTTATTTATCGTCTGCAAGTTATCAACTTAGGCCGATGTTTACATATAGTATTGGTTATTGGGAAATATACAGAAGTTTTCAGGGGGGATTTTTTCTTGTAGTTGTGGGGTGGGTCGGTCGGGGGTTAAATGGGAGTATCGTTCCATGGAGGAAGTTTTAATGGGGGAAGGGACATTGCTTTGAAGGGGGTGCCAGATTTTCCAGCATTATTTAGAAAAAACGGTCAGAAATTAAATAAAAAAAAAACATTTTTCAACTGAAATAGGAGCAACATCAAAACTTATGACGAACCGAAATTATTATGTATATGATTGGGCTCGTCTTCTAGTCATTGCCTTGCTCTTTACGATCAAGTTTTTTTGTACTTTCATGGGAGCTATTTATTCTAATTAATGGCCTTTGTGATTAAGGGGCCATTCTTAAAGAATTGGAACAAAATTTGATGGTTAGCGCAAAGACCTTTTTATTAACTGTATACGTAACAAAAATATACCAATATAGAAGATCGCTACGTAAGTTAATTCTTAAGTAATGTCAGATCAAAATTTTGAGAGATTCATTTAGCGAAAAAAAAGTAAAACTAATATGCAAATTTTGTTTTAATTATTCATGTGCGGTGAGCCAAAATCAATTCTGCATTAATCCAAAAACATTCAGAAAGGAAATAAAAAAAAACACGTTTTTTTAACTGAAAGTAGGGAGCGACATTAAAACTTAAAACGAACAGAAATTATTCCGTATATGAAGGGGGCTTTCCCTCCTCATTGCCTCGCTCTTTACGCTAAAGTTCGACTCTGTCTCACAACTTTGTTTTTTAAAACAATAAACAACTTTATCGTAAAGAGCGAGGCGTTGAAGAGGGGACAGCCCCTTTCATATACGGAATAATTTCTGTTCGTTTTAAGGTTTAATGTCGCTGCTTACTTTCAGTTAAAAAAAGTTACTTTTTTTATTTAATTAAAAAATGAATGGAACGCAAACCGAACGGAAATTAAAATAAACGATCATAGCAAACATAAAGGTAACAGTCGCTAATATAGACTTATAAAAATCTCAAAACGAGTAAAAATTAAATTAAATATTCAATTGAAACTTAAAACAAACAAAAATGATTAAAAACAGGGGTTTGGCTACTTTTCTACTCCCTCTCCCCTAACAGTAAGAGTCTAAGGCATATTGCGAAATTTGCGCTTTACTGAACACGAATTATATTACAATTATTATCTTTTATATTTACAATATTTAAAAATAAAATAAAATTACAGTGAAGTAAAATCTTGAATTACTGAATATCCAGGAATTAATATAATTAATATTAAATATTAAGTCTATTTTCATTAGTTTTTTTCAGTTTTCTTCATTATTGAAGTGACTTATTTTTATTTGTCGTCGATGTTTTGAAAACAAAACCATATTGTTTAAGATACAAGTAGTTTTTAATAAAACACAGATGATGTAGTATTCTTTAGACTATAACAGTTAAGGAGGGGGGAGCAGAAGCCAAACTCCCGCTTGTAGTAGTTTTTGTTCGTTTTAGATTTGACTTGTATTTAAGTTTTACTCGTTTTGAGATCTATTTATTTATAACAGACAATTTTTTAATTCATACACTAGAAGAGCTGTTTTCTTGTAGCAATTCTATCAAATTTAGGGTAAACCTGGCAATTTCATTAAAAAAACAAAATTAAATTAAAAAACTTTTTTTCTTATATTGAAGTAAAGAGAGACATTAGAACTGATAACACAAATTATTGTGTAAATGAGGACGGGGTGCTCCTCCTTAATCGCTTGCTCTCTATGCTAATAGCCAAGATCAGGGTGTTTTTCCACAATTAAAAAAAGTTTGAAAAATAGGCAGATAAGTCTGCAAACCAAGATTAGAATATTAGAAGCTACAGTGATGACAGTAGTCAAATATGGCTCTGAAGCGTGGGCGCTTGGGAAAGCGGAGGAAGATTTGCTCAAAGTATTCCAGAAAAATTGTTTAAGAATCGTTCTGGGTACCCAGATGACTGACCGTATTTCAAACAATAGGCTATACGAAAAATGTGGTTCAATACCGCTCTCTAGGGCTATAATGAAAGAAAGGTTGAGATGGCTAGGCACGTTGTGCGGATGAAGGATGACATATTACTGAAAATTGTCCTTTTCAACCAACCGTCTAGGGCTAAACAGAAAGCAGGTCGTCCTCGTCTGTGGTGGGAGGATGTCATAAAGAAAAATTTAAAGGAAATGGAAGCTTCGTGGGAGGGTGTAAAAAGGGAGGCTTTGAATAGATTGAGATGGAGGAGGATTGTGCGTAGCTGTGTTGGCCTCAGATGGCATGATGCTCCGGTGAGTTGTTAGTAGTAGTAGTAGTAGTCTATGCTAATGCGATAATTTTTGCCCCAATCATTTAAGAACGACTGCCTTTAAGAAGCAAAAGAATTCGAACCTGTTTCCATATATGAGATGTTACTTTTTTTGTCTAAGTGTTTGGGTTTTTAGCATATATTCAGTTTTGCTTTCTTTTTTACTGTTTAGCATGCATGCATATAAAGAAACTGAACAATATTATTCCTATGGTTTATCTGAAGAATTGATCTGAACCAAATATTTATCTGGAGGTTAAATTGGAATGAGGACTTTTTTTTAAAGCCTTTTAAAACTTAAGCATATAGAGTGAGGGGATGATGAGTGGAGAACCCTTTTTGCATAAGGAATATTTTTTGTTCGTTCTAAGTTTTAATATGGCTCATTACTTTCAGTTGAAAAAGCTTTTTTTTGTTATTTAATCAAATTAGAATCAATTGCCAAATTGCTACAGTGTCCGGAAATGCAAGATCGCGTCTTGTTAGTCCTTGCCTATTTCACCAGTAGTAACCATCTATTGAATTTGCCAACGCCCCCGTACCAAAAAGGTTTTTCTGGTAGTCCTAATCTACAGGTCATTACATCTTTGCCAAGAGATTTATACAATTTCTAATTCAAGGTATATACATGTCCTTTTTTTAGTGATAAACCAAAACCAGCATGTCTTGTTTTGCTGTTATGCAATTATCTTTTTGTTACCTTATAATTCTATGGCGTTTCCGTATCAAACAGGTTTTTCTGGTAGTCCTACTCTACTGGTCATTACACCTTTGCCAAGAGGAACGAGTATAACTTGATTGGTGATTAGGATTTGAATAAAAGGAATAGTTTTCTTTACAAATGATATTAGTAAGAGAATTGAATTCAAAGATAGTAGTTTTTACTTGCAAGTATATTCATGGAGAAAAAAAAAATGAGTAGTGTATTTACATATTTGGAGATTAACGATGGAACCCACATCAGCAGCAGCGATTTACAATTGGCCACTCTGGACCTTTAAATAACCGCGGTCTGTCGACTATGAATAGACTGTGGTATTATGTATGCGAGATGCGTTATATTAATCCGCAAGTTTAAGCATGATTTACAACTATTTTGGTATTTTAATGTGAATATTACAAACAAAACTTAACGCCGGACAGTGTTAATTATTAGATCGAATGAGCATAATTCGGCCGATCTGCTGAAGTGATTGCCCCAAGTATAGTCCGGTTCAATAAAACTGTTACCGTATCAGTGATATTTTTTTTTCTATATCGGACAAGTATATATTTTTTATAGCACAAGAAAGAAATTACGGTTATTTGAAATTTCGTTGGTAGCGAGATAAGACTAAAAAAAATGGACAGTTTCTATACATATTGAATAATAAAGACTTTAGTTCTTATGGAAAAAAGTTTAATTATAGATTATAATTTTCTAGAGTTGTCTATTCAAAGGAAGATATTTTCTCGGGGAATGCTTGTAGATATAATGAAAACTGATTCTCCATCATTAGACTATTGTATGAAGCTTCTACATTGTGGTCCAAATGCATTTACACAATTTATTGATATATTGATCACGACACGGCAAAAAGATATTGTGGATATGCTTTTAACCATTAGTTTAGAAATTTAGGACCTTTTCATGAGAAAGATGGTGCTCAAGGATGATTTACTCCTCTCTCTCTCTCTATCTCAGACAATTTTTGTTGTTGCTAGCTCAGTTTCATTGTGGTAGTGAGAGTGTCAACACATGACAAAATGTTCCATACTTGTCCGTTATATATGTACTCACTGGGCAGCTAGTCATCATCATGTGAGAATTGCACAATGATTGAGGAGTATGATGAAAAGTGTAGATTATGCAACCCGTGTAAATTGCATAGAGGATATGCTGTACAAATTAAAGGTTTTAATTCATGTCTTGAAGAGGTGTGTGACTCTCATCATAGAGGTCACCTTAGCACCAATTGTAATTATGATAAATGTAATCAGTGGGAGAGTACATACCCCGGTATGATTCGAAAGAATTCTAACTGTGATTTTATTTTATTGCTACGAGATTGGTATCATCGTGTTTTTATATTTTTATGGAGTGATGAACATGGTCAAAGATTCAGCAGTTGGAAAAAACAAATAATATTGTTTATAAGTCATCGTTGTGAATAAAAAGGGTGTTATTATTATAATCCCACTGATTTTTATTTGGCTGTGACACAATGTGATTCGACACTTGAGGACACTGTTTGTGAAATTGCTTGAAATAAGCAAATTGAAATATTTGAATTCTATAGAATTAGTGAGAATAGTATCATTGACTATACAAAGATATATGACAGGAGTAAAGTCAAACTTAACTGTAGAAAATGTGACCTTGACATTGCAGTGCATCAGGGTCAGTACACAGCGAATTCAGATAATCTACCTACACTAGTTATTGTCGACAAATATCTAGTAGTGGATGAAATCTAAAGAGTAGAAAAGTCGTTTTATCATGTAAATATTTTTTTTTTATTAATAAAAAATTTACAATACATCTTAGTAACATTTTATTCTTAGTACAATGAAATAAATATTAAAAAAAAATTTAAGTATTTTATAAACTATACAGTAGTTAAAACTAGGTAATTAAACTTAGATGTCTAGAAGCTTCTTGTAGGTGTAGCCACGACATCTGAACATGAAAAAGAGTAGTGCATGAAAGCCACATGTCTTAGTTGCTAAATCCTGTACTCTTCGTTGATTTTGAATAATGATCTTCCCCCTGCTTTCGATAAAGTTGCTGATGTATGGAGCGTAGAATTTATACGATAGACCAAGAGGATAGAAAAATTCAATATTCTTCGCTGTTTGAAGGATGCATAGCCAATGTCCGGTCTTCAAAGTCGATGGACTGCTATTAAGAATGATTAGGGTATTGTTAACACTTGGAATTTTTTCAATGAAGTCCGAAGGTATGCAATCGGACTTGTAC
This sequence comes from Artemia sp. Qi Xiang Cuo, assembly GCF_049724085.1. Classification (NCBI taxonomy): domain Eukaryota; kingdom Metazoa; phylum Arthropoda; class Branchiopoda; order Anostraca; family Artemiidae; genus Artemia; species Artemia sp. Qi Xiang Cuo. The sequence continues at coordinate 66,505,482 of NC_142797.1, read as the reverse complement.
TGGGACATGTATGGATCCATACTAAATACGTTGATTATTTGGTTTGTGTTCATTGTGCTAGGTCTAGTAGAACACTGCCGTTGGGAATGATTTCACAATAGGTTTCAAATTTACTTAGTGATACTAATGTATTACTCTCAATCAGAGCATTGGCAAATGTACACTCTAAACGTACAGTCCCTGTTCGTGCTATGGTCATATCCTGTATGCCAGAAAAATCCAGAACAACAACCCCATGATTTTTTGAAAACATTGAATCGGTTATTCCATTTTCAAATAGTTGAGAATCATGATCTAGAGATGCGAGAGTCAACTAGTACAGAGTTAGATATTATTTTTTGTCAAATGTATGAGTGTACTATGGAATGGAATTAACGTTGAAAAGGAGACTAGATACATCAAAAAAATTAAAATCATTGGGTTATTCAGTCCAGGATCCAACGGTACTGTCACTCTTCACAAAGGCCAAAGCCAATTTTGATAGGATATCTCCATTGATAAATGATGAATGGGTATAGCTACGAGATCCGGTGGCAATATGACGTTGATTGGTAATCGTTTGGGGGACAAGAATTTTAATTTTGGTGCCATTTGCTCTTAGCTTTTAAATTGCCAATGCAACAGAGCTCATAACCTGTTGTTTTCGGACGTGGACAATTGCCGATGTGATAATAACATTTGCATCGGGTGCTGCAGGAAGTGTTTTTCTCAAAATGAAATTCGATGGGGCCATCTGTAACTTTATTTTAATCTTGACATTTGGGGGTAGCCATTGGGATATATTGAATGTCTGAGGACTTAATTTTCCAATTAGATGATACTCCTGGCCGACCGCTATGGTAAGCTCGCTATCAGTAGAAACACCCGATCGATCTTCATAACCCAATGATTGTTTGTTCATTTCTTTGGACGCCTTTGACGTCATCATCATAAATTGTATTTGGCTTGTACAGTTGGCGAAACTATTGCTATTGCCGGCCAATGTTCAATTAATAAATGCATTAATTTGTTTGAATAGGTTGCGGAGAATGCAGTTTTCATAGGAGAGACCTTCGCCGGAATTTGGAGTTGTATTATCTGACTTTTTCTTCACCACAACATTTAAATCAATAAATATTGACACCAAATCAATGAAATGGTCTTCATCTGAAAATATTTGAAAGTGTATATTTTCAGATAGGGGTTGTTGGGGATGAAACTGTTCATAGTAGCCATACTTGACACTGAGATCAACATTTTCAGCATTGAATAGATTCAATAAGGAGCTAATTGATGGATATGATTCCTTGTGAGGGAGATAAGTCATCTGAAGAGAAGAAATCCTTCTTTGATCTAACAATCTTTTTCTTTTTCTTCTTCTGCTGTTGCTTATTGGACTTCGTTCTTTTATTCCTCAAAATCCTTGTTGATGTCCTTCGATTCCTAGCTGGGTGGATACTGATAAGTGAATAACGCGAATGCATCTTTTTCAATCCCTCCCGATTTTTTCTAGATTTTAACTGTTCACCAACAGCTCTTGCTGATGATCTAATGTTTTCCTTAGCACTCTCCTTGAAATTCTTGCCCGACCCCCCGTCCTGTAGTGTGGAGGTAGCAAAATTTGATTCAGCAGGTACAAGATGTTTTGTGGAAAGGGGTAGTGCAGAACGAAATAGCCTAGCAAACCAGCTGACAAGACTAGAGCTAGACATTGTAGCACGACCCTTGTAATAGTCCAATCCATTGCCTATTTGACGTGGATTCAAATCACCGGCATAATAATCTATATGGAGAAATGCAAATGAAATTCATCTATACATCATTTTAATTCACCTTACTGCTGTTGACGCTTGATCGGACATGTCCAATAATCACTTATCAGACTTTTGTTATTGCGATAGTTTCAGCTACTTCACTTCTTAGTGTTAACTGACATAGTTCCAAATACGAAGTGTTTACAGGAACATACTGAAGATGCTTTATAATATAGTGATGAACAAGTTCATGAGTTTTTTTTCTTTCAAGAGCACGTAGGAGGGGGACATTTGAATTACCGACTCTCGACGTCTCCACAAAGGATGCATAAAAGAATATACAAGAGTTCGATGCGAAACCAGGTAGATAATCAGAAAAAGTAACTTGATCCCTCTCATAAACGGTGCTAGTATTTTCCCCATTGATCACGTTCTGTTTAAAGCCAAGAACATCTCTCAGATTATCATTGAGAATAATTGTTTCAGTGTCAACAGGTGAGCTAATGTAAATCCTATCATGTTCCAATGAATAATTAAAATAGAATGTACCATTCCTGTGATATGAGATTTTACTATTGATTGCACGACACAAATCCCCCATATTATCATATTCAATATATTTCAATTTGACATGGGGATAGTCACTAGGTTTCATTGCTTCAACCCATTCATAGTCAACATAGCCTAACCCATTCGTAGTCCAATCTAATGGTATAACTTTTATATCATACACACAATCCTTTCTCAGGATGTCATAGGTATATTTGAGAATACAGTCGACAAGAGCCACTTCATATGCACCGTCAAATTTGATGGCAGGAGAGAGTTTTGTGCAAAAATCACTTATCGTATTTAAGTCGTTTTAGAGAGGATTGGAAAAGGTGGACATGAATTTTACATATAAATCATGGGGATTTGTCAATATAGTCAACACCGATCCAAGAATCAAAATCAGAGTTGTATCCTAGCCATCGAACGAGTAACTGTTTCTTACCCCTGTGACTAAGTGTCTTTAATATCTTTTCAATTCGATAGATATCACTAGCCTTTTTAACTTTTTGCTCTTCATAGTCATAAAAGCCGCCGAGAATCTCTTTATCTTTGGTATCACGCAGGCGATAAGTTATGGGTTTAGTGTCTAGAATTTTTGCCACTTTAAAAAGTTTAGTGGACAACTAGTAAGTCCTGTTTTCGAAAACATGAGTTTTTTTGTTAATTTGAACAGTATCACCGAACTTGAATTTATTGTTCATCTTGGCAGTTGATTCATTGGAATATTGTTTAAGAAAGGTGACAATTATATCATGATCAGAATGAAGAACTTCAGTTGGCGAAGAGTTGGACAATGATCGATGAGGTCGTTGCTTATAAATCAACATGATTTTATCTAGATAATGAATAAAAGCCGATGTATTTTTCAATATACAATATCTTGAAATTAAAAGTCAAATAGTTCTTACCAATTGTTAGACCAATGTAGCATCAATAGGACTGTGACTATGATAGAGCAATGTACTATATTTCTCTAGTATTTTTGCGACATGGGAATTAACAAATTCACTACCACGATCCGTTTGAATTTTTTATATGAATCCTGCTTGAGAATACTTTCAATGGCCTGAGCAACTTCAACACCTCTCTTTGATCGCAATGGAATTGCATATGCATAGCGACCTTAAAAACTGATTCCAAGTAGAATGAACTTGTACGGCGTATTGTGACGTCTTTGAATCTAATCTAGAGTCAGGAAATCTGATTGAATAGTTTGTAACGGGCGTAATGCTTTAGGGTTTCGATTTTGGTAGGCTTGCTGTCTATGATTTTCGTATAGTGAGTAACTTGATTTGTTTTGTGTATTTCGGTGCGCATTTTTATCTCGAAAACCAGTGACTCTGAAAAGAGGGTTGTGGTGCCTTAAACCCCTCACCTCACCAATATTTTCATAAACACCTTTCAGAGCTTCAACCGTTCTGAACGTAAACACGTTGTGTAACGTCCGCTACTCTTTTGTACACTGGCTGTTGGTGGTTGTGACGTTGACCTGATACGTCTACACTTTTTTCTAGCTATCAGTGGTGTGCTAGTATTTTCCAAAATTGATTTAAATCTTCTTTTTCTTCATATTTCAATGGTGTCAATGTTTTTGTTGTTGATGATAGTCAAGAAATTTCTTTTATTTTTTTAGAATGTGTCGATTTTCAATGAGTCTTTCTGAATAGTTTAACGTATTTGAATAGCATTCAATATGATTTGCAAGTAATTATTGCCCTTTAAGTGTCGTTACCAAATCTTGGCTGACATACTGCGGAATCAATCTAAATCCTCAGATTTTGTCCCTTGTTACATAGAATTAACCCGGACTTTGACCAAAACAAATTATCGATACTAATAGTCGTTTAATTTGTTCAACCAATTTGTGGGGCCTTAGATTTACAAATTTAAATAAAATTTAATACAAATACACCCTCTTTAATTGTTTTCCAGCAGCACCAGCAGACTCTTGAGAAGATGATTCTTTTTTTGGGATCAGCAGCAGCAGCAGCAGCAGTGGGCTTCGACCGATAGGACTTGTGTTCGTCCACTCGGCGAAGTGCATCTTGAAGTAAAAGCAGTTTTTTATCATCCTCAATATTTTCATTGTCAAGGAATTTACCCAGATTGTTCTCAAAGTGTTCGACGGGTGAGAGAGCGAGTTCTATTGGAGTCAATTTATAGGGTTTTGCCATCTAGAGAAAACTGTTTACAAGTCCTGCAATTATTGGCAGTAAAAGTTTGAAAAAACTACAGCCCGCCTGAAGAAGTCGTTTCTTTTTGAAATTCTTTCCTTTGTTTGTAGAATCCACTGAACGTACAATTGACCAATGTAGCTTTGCCTGTTGCTTAACTACTTCTGGCAGTTGAAAATTACTCTCGGTTAAATTTAAATAAAGTTCGGATATCAGATTAAGGAAATCATTGTCTATACCGTGTTTGAGTATTTCCTTCCTAAGCGGAGGTTTTGAAGTGATTAGAGCTGAAAACAAATGTATAGTTTCATTTAGTTTCTTCAGTGTCATTATAGCGACTAAAAGCTCTTTTTAGTGTTCACAGGGAGATATACTGTAATTTCATTGTCGAAAATATCTGTGATTACACACAGATCCTCGGATGTATTTTGATTAAGATCTAATAGGATATAGCCGTGGGGTTTATTAGTTGCCTGATTGTATGCTAAGAGCAGAAATTTGGGGGCACCTGGATAGATTTGTTTATTGAGGGTTATTAGCGAGCTAGAATCACGAACAACTCTGTAGATGATATAGTAGGTACAATTCAAAGTAAGTATTCGCATACATTTGCTCTGACGAAAGAGATTGTGTTGAACCAGATTATCAGAAATATGTTAACGAGGAGAGTAAACAGTGAATGAGTGCAACATTTCCTGGGACCATTGTTCAATAGATTTAGCCAGATGGTCAATGATTAGCAAAGAGTTTGGTTCAATAATGTTGATAACATCAAGTCCCTGTATGAACTGTATCTGCACTAATCCCATGGCAGCAGCAATTGCTTTTATTTTATCGTATGACTCGTGACAAATACTATAGCAATAGTAGATTTTTTTCGGCTTTTCCACAAACATTTTATCGCAATTTTTAATTATTTTAGTCAAGAGTGTGGTTTTGCCCGACATTGAGGGCCCACACAGAGACGATCTGAATGGTGTTTTTAATTTATACATGTCCCTCTCAACGGTTCAACTGGACAACTAACTGTAGACCATGAGTGTATTATGAATAAATAATTTCCCTACTACTACTACTACTACTACTACTACTACTCCTTTCTTCAAGAAGAAGAAGAAAACTAAACATTAAAAAAATTTTTCTTTTATTATATGCACATAAAAAAAGTAACAATACATTGAAAAAAAAGCACGATAAACTTGAAAAAAATACACTTTTTTTTTAAATTTATTTATAAAAAAAATACAACTTTTACATAGGCACAGAGAGAAAAAACACTTTTTTTTGTTTATTTATAGAGAAAAAAAATACAACATTAAATTAGAGAGCACTTGAAAAAATATTACTTTTTTTTTGAATGAAACATTTACAAAAAATCTGCTCTAAGTCAAAAAGATAACTTTGATATTGTGGCGGTGCGCCCCCCGCGCTGGGGGCGGCCACCCCCCCCCCGGGCCGCGAGGCCCCCCGGGCCGCGAGGCCCCCCCCCCCCCCCGCGAGGCCCCCCCCACAAGGTTTTTAGGAAATTAATTACAGGACTTTATTTAAACCGATACTTTACATATGGGCAATAGAATCGGTCAGGTCTGAAGTTAAATAGCGAACATGGGGGAGGGTAGTCACAACAACTTGAAAAACGTAGAAAATGTCCGAAATGGTCATGCTGTCAGTTTTTTATACTTTTAAAGTACAGCTCCTGTAGTTGTGGGAATGATTTACCAACAATTTTGCTCTTGGAATTGCATTTTGAACAATAAAATTCCTATAAATGTCCGTGTCGAAATTCTTATCCACATAGCGCGTGGGTACTCCTTTGCAACTTTTCTTGATTTCTTCGTCTTGTGTCTGTATAAATTACACCTTCGGACCTACAAAAATACCACGGGAAATCAAGTCGCTTCCTGTTTCAGATTTAAAAAATTAAAGCTGATTGGGCGCCCGACGATTTACTAGCTCAGGGTAAAGACCACCACTCCAATTGGTGTAGTCCATCCGTGAACTGATAATATCACTGTGAACCAAATCATCTAGTACATTCGAGGTTTTTACTTTTAACAGTATAGAATCCGTATCACCGTATCAGACCTCTACTTGCTCCTTTTCAGGCCACTCTACTTTAGCCACATTGTAGTAGAATTGCACTATGCGATTTTTCTAGATCTCCATGACAGAATTGCCAGCAGCAATATCTTTATTCAAGACAATGCGTTTTTTTTCTATTCAAAAGTACCATGCCCGGACCAATGAATGTAAAGTTAGTGTAATTGGGATTGATAATAATTCAAGCACACTGTTCTGGATCGGTCAAAACGTCACAAAGATTACTCTTACGGACACTCTCCCAAATTTTGCAGAAAGCCGAATTCAAAATGAGTTTATAAATTTCTTTTTCGGCTTTCGTCTGTGCTGCAGAACGTTTGCTGACAAAAGTGTCAACAAATGTTTTCAAATAGGGTTTTTACTAAACTCGAGTGCTCTGTGAACCTTTGTGACGTTGAAACAATTTTTTCAAACTATTGTTAAAGCTAATTAGTTTAAATAATTGTTTTTTTCGGACGACTGTAGTCTTAATGTTTGTGTTTTGACTTTGCAAAATGCAAACCTTCCTCCACGTATAAACGCCTAGTTCGGGGGCTAAAAGAGAACCATGTCAATGGTAAACTGGTACTCGGGAAAACACTATCCTTTCCTGAAATGCAGCGATCGGATGGTATCGCTCCATCACGTTCAAAAAAACATCCACCCAATCAATTCTCCTCAGCACCGTGAATGTTGGGGAAATGGGGAGCTTGAGGATCATTGAGCCATTTATAGTCGCCGTAAGGTAACGCATAATGAGACTTGGTTGAGGGGTAGAGAGAATTCATATCGAGGAAAACTGCATTCGATTTTGTCCCCGTCTTCTCCCCCGTTGGATCAGTTTCCAAGATACGGTCCCTGTGAAAAACAAAACCCCCCTCATTGACCTTTCGACGAACAGATGCTGATCAATGTCGGTGATTAGCCCGGTTTTTTCCCCACTAATTTTCAGGATGAGGTCCATCACTAGATGAGGTGAAGAAAAATAATAACCCAAATCAAGATAAAATTCCTCATAGATTTTATCCGTATTTTTACACATAATGTCTAACAGGGTTAACAAGTCACTCGACAAATACAGCTTGCAGTCAAATCATTTTTTACATACGCCCGCTGCCTAAACTTTTTTAGCAAAACTGTATTCCTAGGGGGTGTAACTAAGATCGTGAAGACTGGCGGAAAATGATAAAATTGGAGGAATAGCTTCCTCGCCGAATCTTGACATGGAACAATAATGGTCATAAGGATAGATGCCCTTGACCGTTAACAAATCATATAAATCATTTGGAAATTGTTGCTTGAGAAGGGGGAAAGCATTGCTGCCGTCCTCATTATTCTGCACTTGAATCAATTCGCTCAATGATTTTGGGAAAAAACTGAAGGAATCTAAAAAGCGAATTTTATTCGTGTGCTTCCTATCAGATACTAAATATTTCTACCTACAGCTAGCCACACTATTTTTGACTGCGTACGTATTCATGTTTTTGGCGGCAAGTTTATCTATCACCAATGCATCATCCATGGTTCCATTACTTTTGTTGTAAAACAACACTTTTAGAACATACTTCAGCTAATAGGTAGAGTTATGTAAAAGAACCGGTAGAACAAGCTGTTGTTTAATTTTTAATTTACACGATTTGTGAGCCCACTCACGAAAGTTATTTTTTCCTGTTGAATTGGGGTCAATAAGGTGATTATGGTCCTGCACCGCGTCTTTTGGGGCAAGGGCACCCCTACACACCCAGCAAATTGTCCCCTTTTCCAGCGCCAGTTGCTCTTTATCCGACAATGTCATTGGATAATTGGTATGACGTAATCGTGAAATTGCCTTGTTTGCCGTTTTTATTAAAGAAACCAATAACTTTTCCATACTGCCCTCCTCGTCCATAGTAAAAAAACTCTTCCAATTGCATTTTATTGTTGCTGTCGCAACGAGCATGGGCATTGGAACACGCAACTAGTTTGTGTTCATTGACTATATTTGGCTTTAACGGGTTTAATACCTCAATCAGTCTTGTTTCAAGTCCGAAGACACCTTATCAGATTTCAGAAGGGAATTTTGGAAATTTTTAAATTGTAAAGTGTCTTTGCCTTCTGCCGGCATTTTAATTCGCTGAGGTCCGTGAAGCTTGCAAGGCTCCATGTGGTATGAAAACGTCTGCTCGTATCTACTCAGTGAGAAGAATCTGTAACAAGGGAAGCGTTAACCTTTGTTCGTTCTTCGACAGAAGAGTCGAAGGCTTTTCATGACGGGGAAAAAGCTGCACTAGGACTTTAGATTTTTAGTGTGCTGATAAATAATCCAATCCCAAATTTTTTCATAATATACCCTCGGGTTCCTCACTGAGTTCACAACCCCTTTTTTATTCGGTTTTTTTCCCCATCTAAAAATTCAGTGTCATACTGGAGAACAACAACCCCAATCCCAACAATTTATAATGCGGGCTCGAATATTCTTACTTCTTTAAATTGCCCCGGATACTTTACCACTAAAAAGTAAAAAATTAATTTATGAAAATTTTTCACACCGTTACGTGCAAGTTTGTCGAGATTTTTCATTGTTGACTCATTATACAATGTTTTATGGGCTACCGCTGAAAATGCATAGTTGAAGAATTGTAGCACCGTTTCAAAAGCGAAGCCTGGAAATTCCCCCGTAGGCATAAAATCTGGGGGGTATTTTATTTTTTTACCCCTCCCTCCCTCAACAGAAGGTTTTTTTTAAATCTACTTGGATTCAGATCCATGCGTTCAATATATAAAATGGTGGACCCACTACCCCTCTCGCTAAATGTATCCAAAGTCTAAATTAGTTTATTCACCCAGTTGAAAAAGTTGTCTTCAAAATCGTTTAGACCCGGATAAAAGTCTGGTTGCCTGTCGAAAAATGAAAATAAAAAATGTCCCTGGATGTCCCTTTTTGTAAATAAACTTTTTGATTCACCGACGCTTTAAACTACCCCTGACCACTCCAATTCTGAATCTGAATCTCACTTTTTGCTCGAATTTTGTCGATATAGCTATGAATGCCTTTCACGGGGTCAGTTAAAATAATGCCAGCGTTTTCCTCGGGAAGGCTAAAATCTATCCTGTATGTTTGTAAATGACTCAGAGCAGATTCTAACAAATAAAATTAACGCAGTTCAGAGGACGTAGCACTATTTTCATGTCCTGTGCCTGTTTGTTCAGGACTCAATTTACTAATTGTAAAGTTATCATTAAAAATGTCCCTAGAAAAATTAGACCCAACAATTTGCATAAGACTGTCCATTTCTTCAGCTGTAAATTGAAAATGCAGGGGGATATCAAATAACGTACCTTCACTAACATCATTTGGCGAGAGGAGGCAATTACCCATGATACTTTGAAGTCCTGGACCAGGGAAGGTAGAAGTTTTCACAGCTTCCCCCTGAAACTAGAAAATGAATGGATTAAGTTTTTTTTTTTTACGAAAGTTTTATCACAATTATAACACACTTTTCTTTTTTTTTATCAAACCATTTTTTTTTTTAATAAAAAGTTACCCCCCCCAACCCCCCCCCCCCACCCCCTCCCGGGGAGGATCCCTTGGGAACCGGAGGCATCCTTTAAGGTAGGAGGATCGATGCCCGTTCGAGTTGGGATATCGGACTTCACAACACTGTTCAAATAGAACAGCCTCAAATTCTTTCTCGAAAGTATCTTTCAACGAAAATAATTGCTTGAATTGAGTTTGTCCAAAATAATGTTTCTTCGTATCATTGTGAAAGACATAATTAAAGATTATTAAAAAAAAGACCTTCTTATCGCAAAAAGACATCCTGCCGCATGAAACCCTACTTAAAATTCACAGCGGATTAAGTAGCGATGGGATAATTTGATAAGCATCGGATATACACAAAGGCTACTGCAAAATATACAGTATTCTGAGAACGATTTGTGAAACAGTGAATTGTTCGTTTTTCAAATAGTTAGTTTTTGTTTTTAAAAGGAATATTGGAATTATTGCATTAGAATGCGTCTTGGTTAGAAGTTACAAGGTAAGTTTTTCTTTTATAGAAATGCGTGATAATCTATTTCAGCGTTATAATCATTCCTTTATATAGAGCTAATTTGTTTAATGAAAGAAAATGAAATAATTTAGAAAAAAATTTTAAGTTTTAATCATCCAAAGCTATTCGCCTGAGAAAAATTTTTCTTATTTTTGAAAAAAAAGGAAAAAAAAATATATACATTTACAAGTTCTGGCTTCATATCAGAAGTCCCTGGCAAGGCTTGAAAAGGGGTGTTCCTACTATCTTGATCGGAGAGGCTGACTCGAATTTCTTGCTAGGTTGCATAGAGAGTCCTGGCCGGTCCGATGAACGAAAAAATCTGATTACTGTTGGCCTTGCAACTTGCATTGATGCAGTATTGATGTCGCTAGCTTGTATAGCGGAGTTTTCCATCCTTATAGCCCACTGTCTTTTCAGTTTTTGACCGGACTGCATTGGGACTGACACTGACCGGGCGGCTTCGTCATCTCGCGCTTTCTTTGAAGGAGGAGGGTATATTAGTTTCAATTTGCAATACCCATAGCTATCTTTACAGCTGGAGCGGCAGAGAATTCTTCATAATTTGCCTTAAAAAGAATAGACAAAATAAGTATCAAAATAATTTCCCCCCTTTTTTTTACAGACAGAAAGTTAGTTTGCACAAAGAACCCCCCTCTAACCACATGGAATCGAGGAACAGAGTCTCTCTCAAACTCCAGAAAGCTCTTTTAAAATATACAAGAATTACTTATTTAACACAAAAATTTCTTTTTTAACGGATAACAAGTAAACAAAAACTGTGTTAGAATTGATTCATAGCCCTCTTCCCAGTCATATATTTTTATAAAAGCTTCGCGTACATACGAATATCATGGTAATAAACCCCCAAAATTTGAAATAAAAAAAAAATGACAAAATTTAATTAGCTAGCTCAATTCTTACTTATTCAGAATATTAACGGAGGGCATTGAGCCTTCAATTCCATATTAACAAAACACAAAAAGTTGATAATTATATATTTTTTTTATATGAAAATCTTTTAAAAATTATATACCTAAATTACTAAATAGTTAAAATCATAGAAAAAGGAAGAAAAAGACTCCTGGACATAGCCTTAACAAAAAAATTATTAAGTATATAAAGGGTTCTCCCTCTAGCCTATATCTCACCTTAGCTCACCTTACCTATACTTAGCTAGCTCAATTCTTACTTATTCAAAATATTAACAGGGGGGCATAGGATCTTCAATTCCATAGTAACGAAACACAAAAAAAGTCGACAATTATATGCAAAGCTTTTAAAAGTTATATACCTAAATTACGAAATATTTAAAATCACGGAAAAAAGGAAGACCAACCTTTGGGATTTGAACGAAATTTAAGAGCAAGATATTCAGGAGGGAGGCAACCTTTCATATCTTCCGAAACTAATATGCAAATTATACTTAAATTTTTCATATACAATGATCAAAAAACCAAGTGAACATGCCTCTCTTTTTTGAATATTTGCTAAAATTGAAATAAAGGGATCATTTAATATTCAATGATGATGATTGAAGTTTTTTACAAGAGGTAACCACACAGTGTAATGTAAGGATTTATTTATTAACTTAAAGGCAAGAAAAGTTCGTTTTGTCATAATAATGAAAACATTCTTATCACCAGAAGTTGATGAGAATTATCCATTTTCAACGTAAATGTTCACAAAAAAAGTCAGTAGTGTTAAGTTGAATGAACTATTCAAAACTGCTGAAGAACCTAATTTGAAACCTGAATATATCTAAAAAATAATTGCATAACAGCGAAACAAGACATGCTGGTTTTGGTTTATCACTAAAAAAAAGACATGTATATAATTTGAACTATAAATTGCGTAAATCTCTTGGCAAAGATGTAATGACCTGTAGAATAGGACCACGAGAAAAACCTGTTTGACACGGGGGTGTCGTAGAAGTATAATGTAACAAAAAAATAATGGCATAACAGCGAAACAAGACATGCTGTTTTTGTTTTATCTCTAAAAAAAGGACATGTATATACCTTGAATTAGAAATTGCGTAAATCTCTTGGCAAAGATGTAATGACCTGTAGAATAGGACTACCAGAAAAACCTGTTTGGTACGGGGGCGTTGGCAAATTCAATAGATGGTTACTACTTTCACCCTCTAAACAGGCACTTCAATTTAAGGGGTAAGAAAAACCAGACCCCTAGTTTTTTTTTGTACCCTCCTGGTTTTAGAAAAAATTCCCGTTTTGGTGTTTTCATTTGACGTCCAAAACAAATTTGACGTCCTGGATTAAAAAAAAAATTATTATGCTCTCCTTTCTTAGATACTCGGGAATTGCCAACCCTACCTTTAAAGAGACTCCATCGATCCATATTTTGCCATTCAAACTGGAATTAATTTTCAACTTAAAAGGTTCCTAAAGCGTTTGTTCTGCTTTTATATCAGCCCTAATCGATTTTTGGAAATAGTTGCTTTTGTAAACTGGCAGTTTCTTGATATTTAAGCCATTGTTTATTTCTCACAATGGGTAAAACTAGAATCATTGTTCAAATATTCTTGTTAAATTAAGTCTTTAGCATGTTTTTTTGCTAGTTTGTGACATAATTAATTAAGCTCTTTTTGTGATGGATAAGTGAAAACATTTGATAACGACAACTCAAGGGACGCATCTACAAAATCACACAATTCATTAGTCGTGGAACAAATAAGGTTCAAAAATAATGTATATATTTCTAGTAAATTATTAAGATGTAAACATATGGACGCTTCAAATAAAACCTGCTAGATAATTCTTATTCTCATCCTTGGAAAACTTTTAGTTTTCAGTAATTAATTGTGTAAATATTTTAAATTTACAAAATCACGGTCACCTAAGGAAAATTTGCGTTCAGGCATCGTAGACCGCAAAATGCCAACTCTTTAGATGCAAATAACTAAAGTAAGCTTTATCCACTGGTTATTAGTGGATATGAATCCATTAATTTAGGAATTTAATAATTTAAGCCTTACTCAAAGGATAAATTTTATGGCAAATATAATTTTCAAATTACACAAACCTCCAAACATATATAAAACTATACAAATCATTTTCTAGGGGGAGGGTAGGAAGGCTTTGTGCTTGGTTGTTTATGTTGTAGGTGATATTAATGGAGGCTTTGAAGGTCCTGTGAGTAGTAGAGCCATAGGATCTCCAACAGATACATAATTTATTCCATCACTACCACTACATACTTTACATACTTCCATGAGAACTTCATTTGCTTATAGCCATTAGGCTCTACCAACCAGCCGTAGCAACCAGATCTATTATAACGCTCAATTTTCAATGTATTTTATACTAATAAGAAAGTAGAATTCAGAGAGAGAACATTTGAATATACTCTTTTTCATAAAGTTTTTTAATTGGCAAGACATACTAGTAGAATGGATTTTTTGGCAAGACGTAGAGTAGTTTGTTTACACTATTAGAAGTTGATAGTGGAGATGGCAGCAGCAATGATACAAAGAAGAGAGTACCAAACGTAGCAGTAGAAATAACACGAGGATCTCAACCATGACTTGAATGGGATGAGATGTATGTCAGATAGGTGATATCATTGATCAAATTCAAATTTGAGGAACAGTTATATTTTGCAGGAAAGCTTAACATAATGCATATACATAGACTTCAAGCTGCTTTAAATGCAATAGTTGGAAGGAAGAATCAGGTCTAAGCTTCAAATGTTGAAATAAAAGGAGAATCTGGTTTCTATGTCATCGCTGTGAAGTAACTGGTTACTATTATTATAAGTCTGCTGATTTTTATTTGGCTGTAAGAGAAAGTGATTCTCCATTCGAAAACACTGAATGTGATATTGCTTCAAATAAGCAAATTGAAACACGTGAATTTTACCATAAAAATGAAAATAGTATCATTGATTTCACAAAAAGATACAACAAGAGTGAACATACATTGTACTGTAGAAAATGTGACCCTGACTTTGTACATCAGGATCAATATACAGGGAATTCATGTGATCTGCAGCATATAGTTGTTCTCGGCAGCTACCTATTCGTAGAAGAAGAATTCTAAAGGTGAGAAAAATGCCATTTTTATGTAAACATATTTTTTATTAATAAACAAATTTACAAACACTTCTAAAACATTTTATTCGTAGGGCACTGTAATCAATATTATTTAGGTATGAAAGCCTATTTTCCACTAGAAAGTCTTTCAGGCGAGAGCTGTCTACGTAAATGTTGAGAAATTCATTGTAAGAATAGCCACAACATCGGAAAACAAAATATAATATCCTCCACTCGTTGAATCCTCCACTCTCTTCTGATTTTGAATAATAGTTATCCCACTGCTTTCAGTAAAATTGCTGACATGTGGAGTGTAGAATGCGTATGGTGGACTAGAGAATAAAAAAATCCAATATTCTTCGCTGTTTGAAAGATCCATAGCCAATGCCCCGTCTTTACGTTTGATGGACTGCTATTAACAATGATAAGGGCATTGTTAATAATTTGACTTTTTTCAAGGAAACCCGATGGTATGCAATAGGATTTGTATTTGGGCATATAAGGATCCATAATAAATACTCTGATTATTTTATTTGTATTCATGGTGTGAGATCTAGCAGAGCACTGGCTTCGAGAGTGATTTCCCATTAAGTTTCAAATTGATTTAACGAGATTAATGCAATACTCTCAGCTAATGGTTCGGCAAAGGTGCACTCTAAACGCACACTCCCTGTTCGTACAATACTCATATCTTGAGTGTCAGACAAGTCCAATGCAATGATACCATGAACTTTGGCAAACTTTGTGTCGGTATATCATTTTCAAATAGTTGTGAATCTCAATCTAGGGATTGCATTATCAGCTCATACAGTGTCCTATAGGATTTATTAAAGGATAAATTATAGAATAGGATTCCATTTACTTTACACACAGGAGAGGAAAGTCCAAACATTTCAAATTTGTGTGGGAAACTTGTCCATGATCTTGTAGCACTAGTACTTGTTACAAATTCCAGTGCTAGTTTGAAGGAATTTCACCATTGATAAATGAAGTGTTGTTGAAGGTGAGTGAACCCGTAGCAAGATGTCGATGATTGGTGATTGTATGAGGAACAAGTAGTTTGATGTTATTTTCTCTTGCTCTCAGTTTTTCCACTACCAAACACACTAAGTTAAACTTTGAATCATTTTTGCACCGCATTGCCTAAACTTTACAACTTGGATTTAGGTTGTTCTTGCACCAATGAAGACTTTGGGAATTAATTTGCTCATTTTGTTAACGAATCACGACTTAACCAGTTCTTACCATGTGTCGGTACCTGGTTTTCTTTTTCCGTAGCGTTGCCAGAATTTTGCAGCTTAGACCTACCTAATTTTGCAACGAGTCGAGATTTAGCTGACTTTTGTACCGTATCAGAACACAGCTTTTTTGTACCGAGTTAGTCTGCGGCAGCGACTTAGCTCATTATCATCTTGAGATTGAGAATCTTAACCTGACTTGGGCTGTTATGAACTGTAACATACCTAACTTTCTGCTAAAAGGTTGAAGATTTATGGTAAAGGGTTAGGGGTGTTATATTGAATGGTTCCGGGCTGAGTTTTTGCCTTCAATCATAAAGATTTAAATTCTTTGCATGATTCTGATTTTAATGATACCTACAATTTTTATTTAATGTATCCGTGAAAATGGGCAGATTGCGTGATTAAGGATGAAATTGGGTCAAATAATAACATCATAATGAGCGTTGCCACTCTGAAACACTTGATGAAAAATTTAGATTTTTTACCCACCGCTCATCTCCTAGAGAGTTCATTCTCTATATCATGAGGTAAATAAATCAAAGTTATCGTAAAGAGCAGAAGTTTGAAGGAGATACCGCCGTGTTTTATTTAAAAATAGTTCTCTTTCTACTTTCAGGGGAAAAATCGAGCATTTTTTATATTTACATTTCAAAAACAAAAACTGTTTTGGTTACAAAATTTCCTCCGATTCTGAAAATTCTATTCTTGCTTGCTACTCCTATTTGTACACGTACTGCTCTTTACTAGATTTTGCCTATCTCATTTTCCTTTTCCAATAGATAAAAATTCCCTTAATACACTCTCGCTACAAGCACCCACTGAATAACAGAAACTGTAGAAAACCAGCTGAATTTCGCAACAAAGTAAACAAATCAGTATTTTGTTTAAAACAGTTATAAAATAAGAATTTCAAATTACAAACCATTTAACATAAAAAAATAATTAGTAGCGAATATAAACAAATTCGACAGTGATTAAAGCTGAGTCACCTTCAATAAAATATTAAAGTTTTTATTGCCATTTATTTTGTCCTTCCAGTGATAAAAGCTTATTTCGACAAACAAGCAATAAGTGTCAGTTCCATTGTCGACTGCCATTTATCTTTCCTTAATTAAAAGGAAATCAGTAAGATGTTCTTAGGGAAAAGGTGCGCAGAACAAACCAAGGAGCTAAGATTTAATACTTTAGAAAAAGGAATCACAGGGAAGTAGAACAATTTCCGTCGACTTTCGTTTGTTTTTCCTTTTTAATACTTGTTTTATTCCTTTTTTTAATTTTTTTCAGATAATATTTTAATTACGCTTTTGAATAAAACTATACTTTTCGATTTACTAATTAAGGCATTTAGCTTGAGGCCTCCCTCTTTTGAAAATTGAAAGAGAAAAAAAATCTTCTAACCATTTAATTCTCTTTTGTTGTTTTTAAGGTCAACCGTTGCTAAAAAAAAGCCACAAGAGACATGAACTACCTCTTTTGCTGAACAAAAAACCTTCAAAAAGAAAACGAAGGGTGTTGATAAGCATTTTCAATGTCTGTGGAGCATTGATAAATCAAACAGAATAAAGGGATTAATGACAAACAGAAATAAGGGATTATTGCTAATTTCAGTTTGTGGTACCATTATATACAAATTGCAAGGGCATTATATGTAGTAACATATGTAGCTGTCACATTCAAGTGGGTAGTATCATATCTTTTCTGTGAAACGTCCACTCTTATTTCAAAGGCTAAAGTACAAGCATACAGATTTCACAACAAAATGGTATTTAAAAATTGGAAAACTATTCTTAATGATCAATTTAATCATTGTGATCTGTAAAATTCACTTGAAAGGTTTCTGTGGACAGTTCTGTAAAGAATAAGGGGTCTAGGGACGGTGGTTCTGGCAATCTGATAATTCGAAGGGTAATTTCTCTTTGTTTTAAGTTTTTGCTTCCTTGTTTGTTTTCATTAATTCTTTTTTAGATCATTTATTTCCATTGTTGAACTAAACAAATCTACACTTTCAAACAGTTAGTGGTAACAAACAATAGGAAAGGAGTGATAAGTGCTAATAGTAATCAAAACTCAAAAAGGAGCTTTTGAAAACCATATACATCAAATATTTAGTTTATACAGTAGTAGTAGCAGTAGTAGTAGTAGTAGTAGTAGTGGTATTAGATTAAACAGCAAGTTCCTTACGAACCGAATTAATGAGCGGCATTAAGACTTACAATTAACAGAAACAAATGTGGATGTGAGAGGGATACCCCCTTTTTGAGCCCCCGCTCTTTACACTAAAGTTTCAAAGTGCTATTCTGAGGACATTTATGAGTGCAACAAGTATGGTTGAGGTGTAAATGTAAGAGTTTATTTACATATTGCCTTTTAAAACCATTCAACCGAGCTTTATTGTTTAAAGCAATGCACATCAATATCACCCTACTTTCTCGATTTTTTTTTTTAAACATACTGCGCCTCCTTCTAATTGCCCTTGTGCTTGAGCAGGTGCTCCTAAAGCATCGGGGACTAAAAGTCAAACTTCAGCGCAAAGGGCGAGAAGTTGAAGAAGGTAATCCCCCCTCATATATGGAAGGATTTCTGTCCTTATAAATGTCCAATATCACTGTTTACTTTTATCTTAAATATACTTGTTTTTTTTTCGTGTTTTATTTTAATACCATATCCATAGTTACTCAAAATGGGAGGAGGGCTACCACCCATTCTAGACAGACTCTTTACAGCAAAAATTAAATTTTGCAGTACATACCTTCAAGAAAAAGAAGTTATATATATATATATATATATATATATATATATATATATATATATATATATATATATATATATATATATATATATATACTATAACAGGCGTCTTCAGCACGAAAGACTGTTCTTCTTTCGGCGTCTGAATCTTGTTCTTCTTGTGTGTCTTTCGTGCTGAAGACGCCTTGTTTGTATACAGGCGAAATATCCGCGTTGTTTTGTTTTTGTTGTTTTCTTTTCTCTCCACTGGTCACAGTCTCGTTTGTTTTTTTTTTTAGAGATTTTTCTCTTTGTTGGTTTTTAGACATTCATTTGTTAAGCAAACAACTAAAACCAATAAATGTGCTTATGCGTCTGTAGTACCGATCCCGGAGGCTATTCCAGGAAATCTCTTGCCTCGATTTATTGTTCAGTCTACTCACCACACACAACCTACCTTGCCGGTGCATCCCAAATGCTGTCAGTGAGAGACACTGAAAACGTTAAAAAGTGCTACTATAAATTTGCAAAATTTCTACTGCACATACCCAAGCATTATAGGAATTCCCGCCTTGAAAAATATGGTGTTAAGGAGCCATCCCAACAATGGTCTAGCATTCGAAATAATTTAGTGCTAAAAGTTAATTTAGATAGACGACATTTCTCACCTGCATTTACTTGAGTGCCGTGAATTACACTGAGTGTTGTATCTTTATCTTTTGAGAGCTGGTTTCTCTTTCTTTTCTCTTTTGTTTTTGTAGTGCTCGACTAAAATCTATTTCTATAGATGGTGGGCGAATAAATGTTATTATTATTATATATATATATATATATATATATATATATATATATATATATATATATATATATATATATATATATATATATATATATATATATATATATATATATATATATATATATATATATATATATATATATATATATATATATATATATATATATATATATATATATATATATATATATATATATATATATATATATATATATATATATATATATATATATATATATATATATATATATATATATATATATATATATATATATATATATATATATATATATATATATATCTGGAGTCTTGCGGCAAAGCCGTCGGGAGCCAGCACTCGGCACGCAGCAGGCTTCTATATATAGATTCTCACTGTCGCTCATCTTCTAAACGCAGACAATCTTAGCTTTTTCTTGATGTCATGATGTCCAGATCGATCATAAATTAGAAGTGGTGCCTTTGTAAAGTTATATTTTTTTTTATTGGGCCTTTAACTTTTGCTTCGGCTTGTCTTTTGTCTAAATGAAAGACACAAGGCCAAACCATTGTTTCTTCAAAGGTTCAGGTGGTGGTACAAAAACTTCTTTTTCTTTCAACGATTTATTCACTCCATATGTTTGATTTACAAAAGTATGGTAGGTATTGATGACCTTATCCATGTCAAAATCCAACCCAATCATCATCGCTAAAATTTTCAATTTGTATGGTTCGTTACACCTCGGCTTATCGTTCGTTATTATGAAATAAATATTGCTGAACCTTTGCTTTTTTTAAAAAAGGTATGGGGCACGCGCAAGCCCGTATCCAGGGGGGTTAGGGGGTTTGAACCCCCTCAGAAATGTTTGTTTCACTTGTAAAAACGTAACAAAAATGGATATAAACAAATTTTGTATGCGTTTTTTGAGTTTTTTTGTGTGTACCCCCCCCCCCAAAAAAAAAAATCAGTAAAACCCCCTCCGAAAAAATACTGGGTACGGCCTTGGGCACGCGGTAGGCTTCTATATATAGATTTTCACTGTCAATTGTCTTCTAAACGCAGACAATATGAACCTTTTCTTGATGTCATGGTTTCAAAATGGACCTAAAAATTAGAAGTGGTGAGTTTGTAAAATTACATTTTTTTTTATTGGACCTTTAACTTTTCCCTCAGCTTCCCTTTTTTCATTATGAAAGACACTTATGAAAGACATATCGCCAAACCTTCGTTTCTTTTAATTGTTCAGGTGGTGGGACAAAAAATTATTTTCCTTCCAACGATTTATCTAGTCAAGGTTTTTGATTTTACAAGGTATCGAAAAAATATTTGAAAAAATTGTGCATAAAAGGCTATATGATTACCTTACGAAAACAGGGATGTTAAGTGAAACTCAGTTCGGCTTTAGGAAAGGTCACTCGACGTCGGACGCCGTGCATTCTCTCTGTGATATTGTAAATAGATTCTTTGAGAGTGGTGAAATCCCTTTGACTGTTTTTATTGATTTTAGAAAGGCGTTTGATACAGTGGATTTTAGAATTTTACTCAAACGTCTACAGTCCCTTGGAGTTCGTGGTAATTATCTGAAATGGTTTGATAGTTTTTTAAGCGGAAGATCTATTCAAGTTGTTTTAAATGATGCATTTTCTTCTCCCTATCAAGTTAAGTGTGGTGTACCTCAGGGATCTGTCTTGGGACCACTTCTGTACCTTGTGTATGTTGATTCAGTGCGTTTTTACTTACCGGATCGTTTTATCACGACTTTCGCGGATGATACTGCTTTAACTATGTCTATTCGAATGATTGATGATCTATTGTTGAATGTAAATAGGGTTTTAAAGTCATTTTATGTATTTACAAGTTTCAGCTTTTTGTCAGTGAATGTTAAAAAAAATAATTTTATGATTTTTAGGAGAGTTGGTAAGCCTCCGTGTGTTGATGGAGAGATATTTTTTAATGGTAAGCCTTTGTCACAGGTGCATGAGGTGCGTTAGTTTGGCTTCCAGCTTGATTGTAATTTGTCTTGGAAGCACCTTAGTGATCTTGTTGCAGCTAAAGTTGCTAGAGGTCTAGGAATTTTGCGTCGTTTGAAGCATTTTTTACCATTATCGGTTCTTTTATTACTGTATCTTAGTATTGTTGCGCCTTATATTTCTTATGGTTGTGTCATTTGGTCTAGCAATTTTTATGCAAATTTCAAAAGAGTGCACATTTTACAAAATAAAACAGTACGTCTTCTTGGGAATTATATAGAAAATGTGAATGATACCGCGTCATGTTTTAAAAAATTAAGAGTGCTTAACATTGGTCAGATTCGCGATTACCAAGCTGCTATTTTTGTCTAGAGATGTTGGAATGATGTATGTCCTCCAGTTTTTACAAATTTTTTTCGCGTAAATAGTTCACTCCACAGGTATGCGACTAGAGAGGCGGAAAATTTTACGGTTGAGTATCGAGACACTACACTTGCAGGTTTCGGAATTTGGTATTTGGCTCCGGCTATTTGGAATGATATCCTAGCTGGCGTTCGGGAAGCTGAGCACATTGGGTCATTTAAAGTAAAAATAAAAAAACATTTACTGGGAGAGGGGAGGTAATGTATTATTATTGTCATTATTAATGTCTTAGTTGTTTTTTTTTTTTTTTTTTTTTTTTTTTTTTTTTTCATAGTTTTTGGTATTATTGTTTAATTGAGTGTTCAGGTCTTTTTCTTCTTCTTTTTTTTTTTTTTTTTTTTTTTTTTTTTTTTTTTAATGAAATTTGTAAAAGGTTGAGAATTAGAGGATTGCAGCCGTCTTTCATCAGGTATTTTGAGCCTTCCCCAGGCGGTTGCTTGTATATAGTTTATTTTGTAATTAGTAGTAAATAAAGCAAGTCAAGTCAATTGGCAACCACCTTTGTTTCTTTTAATTTTTTCAAGTGATGGGACAATAACTTCTTCTTTTGCCTTGGCTTGTCTTTTATCATTATGAAAGACATATCGCCGAACCTTTGTTTCTTTTAATTGTTCAGACTGTAGGACAAAAAATTCTTTTTCTTCCAACGATTTATCCAGTACATATTTTTGATTTTCAAAGGTATGGTGGGTATTGATGACCATAAATATGTCCAAATCCAATGCCTAATCATTATCGCTATCATGTTCAATTTGTTTGCTTCGTTACATATCCGCTTATCTTTCGTCATTATGAAATACATATCGCCGAAACTTTGTTTTTTAACAAAGCTATAGTAGGTATTGATGACTTTTTCCACGTCCAAATCCCAAACCCAATCATCATCGCTATCATTTTCAATTTTGATACGTTTTAATTCTCGATGTCCAGGTTAATTCTCATTGAGTCGCCATTCTTCACTTTCATTTTTGACTTCCTCACTTGTTGGGTGTCGTATGTCTTCTAAAAAGCCAAGCTTAGATACTTTTGAAGCCAGGCTAATATACTGGATTTCAGTCACTTAAAAATAGCACTCAATTGATCATAGAAGGTATAGCGAAAAAAACAGACGAAGCTTAAGTCAACTTCATCAGAGCGAAGCGTGGTCGAGGAAGAAAAAAGGGTTATGAATTTGTAAAAATTGATCCACAGCAGGAGAACTTGATATATATTTTGAAGAATTGAATATTATGAAATTATATTTGGATTTTAGAATCTGTGACTTTAATTCCTTTTGCCATTTTTGGCATAAGTTTTTTTTTTTGTGTAGTACACAAGTCTTCCGAATTGTCATTCAAACAGAGTGCATCTAAGGTTACTAGGAAACTAGTTTTGACTTGCAAGGATTAAGGATTGGCGTGTAGCTGAATTTATTGAGAAACAGACAAATGCCGGCACGTTTATAAATAAGAAAGGTAGTAACAAGGTAACATTTTTCCCTATTTCCTAAGATGCCGGGAGGACTTGAAATTAGAGGACTGGTATTAGCAAAATTCCAAGGTTATCCGAAATGAGCCGTTCGAATCGTGGACATAGTTCAAAGGAAGAACGGAACACATTTCTTCATTTTCTGTTACGGAACGCACGAAGTTATAATGGTTCAACAATCTCAGCCAGAATAATACCAAGAAAACTTCGACGAAGTTGTTTAGAAAAAAACAAAGAAGTAGCAAATGCATTCAGTGAAGTTGACACTTTTCCAAATATCTGCATAGAAAAGTTAAAATTGGATCGGGCTTCTCTTGCCTCCGTCATGGATAGCGTACAAAAAGAGCTAGAACATCTCTGAAGTGGTTTGCGCAATGAAATTGAACAAAAGTTCATGATAGCTTGAGCACGGTTCCTCCTTCGGGGTCAACTCTGCAGGTGCAGAAGACACAGTTTCCAAAATTCACGATGCGATCCTGCTTGAATACTCGGCTAAGTACAGCTCTTTTGAAAAAATATTATCTGGGCTCAGCAACTAAATTGGATCACTGGAGGACAGAATTGAAGTCATCTAACTGAAAATGGATGATGTGGTAAAAGAACGAGATTGGATACGCTTATTTTCAGTGGTTTAAAGCAAACTCAAGGAGTCAGCGCTGAGACGGCAGTAAAAGAAATAATCGGAGACAAAGTGGGACTACCGGATATTGCAAATTCGCACATACCGAACATTCGTCGGGTCCAATCTTCATCCAGTCCGGGCAGTTCTAACGTGTCTCCCGTTAGCTATGTATTTTGTAACCAGGAGGTTGCAAAATCCATTTTACTAGCTAAATTGAACCTAGAGAAAACAGGTGTCTGTCTAGGAGTACTTAACTAGAAAGAGGAAAAAGTTGCTTGACTTGGCCGGCAATAAACTCGGTTCAAAGAACGCAGGGTCCATAGAAGGATCAAATTTTGTTACACAGTGCCCAAACACAAGAAAAATCAAAAGTGCTAATGATATTTTCAGTCAAGGACCCTCAGCTTATTGTTTTCATTTATTCGGGTTATTTTTGTTCAGGTTATTCATTTTCTTTTCTCTCTTCTTTCTATCCTTTTCTGCAATCATGTACATTTCTCTTATTGATTTTGTTTTCCTCTTTATATTTGTTCTCTCTTATTCCTTACTGTGTACGGTTAGTTCTTTTTAGGGTCTCATGATCGTTTACAAACTTACGAATAAATTAGGATAGTTCTGGATGATGTATACGCAGAAATTTCATTTCATGGATCAGAATGGTAAGATGGACTAGCAAAGTATACAAAAGATAGTGCATACGTTGAACTTGGGAGTCTTTCTGAATGGAATTCTAGTAAGGGTAATTCTTTACTTTTTTGGAACTGTCAAGGGTTTCGCTTTCACCAAAAAATGTTCATTCCTGTCGACAATGGACTGTGTTAAATCCCAAGTTTTGTTTTTTGGCCTATGTGAAACTTTTTTAAATGACGTGAATGTAATGGATTTTTCTGTTCCAGAATATAAAGTTGAATATAAAGGTCGTTGTCTTATCCAGAGAGGAGGACTAGCAGCTTTGATTAGAAGTTGTGTGGATTATAATGTAAGAGATGACCTTTAGCTTTGGCTTGACGATAAAGTTGAAACTCTGTTTATTGAAACAAGGTCGTCTAGATCGGAAAATTTGATAATGGGAATAGTATATAAAGTACCATCATTTTCAGATAATGATTTCATAGACGTTTGTGAAAGTGTTTTGTCTAAAGTTACAACAGAAAACAAAAATCCAGTTACAATGGGTGTATTTAATATTGATCTGTTGAATTCAGATGATCGTTTTTCTATTTAGTTTTTAGTTTTAAGAAGCAAGGATACATAAGGTCAAATTGCATCCGTTATCCTTAGCAATGTTAGATAATTATCAGGTAGGGCTACTTAGCTTTTAGATTTCAGAAGCAAGGATACATAAGGTCAAATTGTATCTGTCTCCTTAACAATGTTAGATGATTTTCAGAAAGGCCTATTTAGCTTTTAGTTTTAAGAAGCAAGGATGCATAAGGTCAAATTGTATGTACTAGAATAATACTGCTGCGGTTAAGGTAGGAAATGAGGTTAGTAGCTGGTTTTGTATTAAATCAGGAGTTAAGCAGGGTTGTGTTATATCCCCCTTTATATTGATTATTTTGATGGACTTTGTATTAAGAAGCTCAGGAAAGGCAATGGGAGACCATGGAATCAAATGGGGAGGAAAAAGTCTCCTGGACTTTGATTATGCTGATGACTAGCATCCTAAAGGAAAGTGTGAGGAAAATTAATAAACTTTTAGAGGTTTTGCAAGTTCAGGGTGCTAGAAGGGGTTTGAAAATTAATTTTAAGAAGACTAAGTCACTAAGGCTAGGAATAAGTGAGGATGAAAACGTAAATTTGGGTAATCAAAAGATTGATCAAGTGGGCAGCTTCATTTACCTTGGTAGTATTATTTAGTAAAGATGGTGGGAGCAGTAAAGATGTTAAAAGTAGATTAGCCAAGGCTCAGGGTGTTTTTTCACAATTAAAAAAAGTTTGAAAGAATAAGAAAATAAGTCTGCAAACCAAGATCAGAATATTAGAAGCTACAGTGATGACAGTAATCAAATATGGCTCTGAAGCATGGACGCTTCGAAAAGCGGATGAAGATTTGCTAGATGTTTTCTATAAAAATTGCTTAAGGATTGTTCTGGGTACCCGGCTGACTGACCGTATTTCAAACAATAGGCTGTACGAAAAATATGGTTCAATACCACTCTCTAGGGCTATAATGAAAGAAAGGTTGAGATGGTTAGGGCACGTTGTGGGGATTAAGGATGACATACTGCGGAAGATTGTTCTTTTCGGCCAACCGTCTAGGGCTAAATGGGAAGCAGGTCGTCCTCTTCTGGGGTGGGAGGACATCATAAAGAAGGATTTAAAGGAAAATGGACATTCATGGGAGGGTTTAAAAAAGGAGGCTTTGAATAGATTGGGATGGAGGAGGAGCGTGCGTAGTTGTATTGGCTTCTTGGTGCTGCGGTTAGTTGTTAGCAGTGGTAGTAGTATTATGCCCATACAGGTTGTCTAGAGGACGTATCAGCAATGCTTCGGGGCCAGTTGAGGGCATTAAGTTAAAAATTTCATTGTGTGTTGAAGGGGATGTTGAAAAAAAGGTGCTATTTGCATACTGCTACCAATGCTACTACAACTAATGCTACGCATAATTACTGAATCCTTGAACAATGCTGAAAAAAATGAACGTCTCATAACTTTGTTTGGATATTTGTTATAGGAAATGATGGGCGTGGGGAGGTTTCTCTCAAATCACTTTGAATCTTAAAAAGGGCACTATAACATCCAATTTAAAATCAAATGCGACCGAGCTGAATTTAATACGACCACCTATTCCATAAAAACCTTATATAACCCCAGGTTATAAGTTAAAGCCCTTGCCCCAGGGCTCTGGGGGGCTGACAATCCTGGAAGCATTTAATATGTTCTTTGGACTATTTTAAACAAAATTGCCATTGTAAAATTTCAATCAGATGCATTTGGTAAAGCGAGGGGTATTTGGCTTGGGGGGGGGGGTGGTGCTACTTGACCTCCATTACTATTGACTCTTCCCATTTCAACCAAATGAGCCACCTCTAAAGCATATAAGCCCATCCCTTTAAAAAAAAACTTAAATGCCCAGGGGCATAACTTGCAACCCTCGCCCTCAGGCTTTGGTGGTTCGTATCACCATCAAAAGCCTTGTTACGTGATATTTGAACTGTTTTGAACATAAGGACTGTCTCAGAATATCTATTGGATACATCTCAGGAAAACACGACGCGTTTGTGTGTGGCTGTGCGGGGGGAGGAGGGGGATAACTTTGCTCTAATCACTTTGACTCTTAAAAAGACCACAAGAACTTCTTATTACAAATCGAATGAGTCCCCTCCAAAATACGACCACCCTTTTAAGCATAACTTGCAACCCTTTCCCTGAGAGCTGTAGGGGGTGGGGGTGTCTTCATCACAGACATAACTTCCAAAACCTTCAACTACGATGAATAAAATTGTTATCTCCAAGTTTTGATTGGAGGTATTAAGTCAAATGAAGAGTGTGGAGGGGGGAGGGCTGTTTCCTCTCAAATCACTTTAACTCTTAAAAAGGGCACTATAACTTCCAATTCCAAGTCAAGTAAGCCCCATCTGATGTTTATACGATTGTCCATTCAATAAAAACTGTATATTCCCTCCTAAGACAGCTTGCAACCTTATCGCAAGGGCACTATGGGGTTGTGTCAACCCTAGAGATATCATTATTAGTTTTGTGGCATATATTAAAAAAAAATCGTTGTATCCTAATTTCAGGCAGATACGTTTGGTGAAAGGTGGTGTTCCACTTCAGACGCTTAAAAAGGAACTATAACCAAATAAGCCTCTTCTAAATTAAAAAAAAAAAAAAAACATCCCTTCCATAAAAACCTCAAATACTTCCTGGGCATAACTTACAACCCTTTTCCCCTAACCTTTAGGGTTTTTTGAACCCCAAAAGCCTTGTTATATTATATTTAGACTATTTTGAATTGATGGATATCTCAAAATCTCTATTAGATACATTTAGGGACAATACGACGTGTGTGTGTGTTACCAATCAAATGGTGTCCATACGAAGTTCATATGACCATACTTTCTATAAAAAAAACCTTATATTCCCCCAGGGCATAGCTTACAACCCTTGCCCTGAGGGCTGGGGGATTTGTTATCCTTAAAGACACAATATATGGACCTTTCAAAGACCTTGAACAAAATGGCTATCTCAAAATTTTGATTGGAATTGTTTGGGGAAATGATGGGTGTAGTGGGGGGTTGTAAGCTTTCCCTCTGATCACTTTTGACCAATAAAAAAGGCAATTATCCTCTCAATTTCCAATCGAATGATCCCCTTTGAAGCTTCTACGGCAACACTTTCTATAAAAACCTTATATGCCACAGGAGCATAGCTTACAACCCTTGTCCTATGGGATATGTGGGGGGCTACTACGTTGAACAAAATAGTTATATAAAAATGTTGGTCGGAAGTGTTTGGAGAAATGATAACCTTAAATGCCCTCAGGGCATAACTTACAACCCTTGTCCTTAGGGCTTGGGGGGGGGGTGTCATCCTCAAAGACATAATTTCCAGACTTTTCAATTACATTGAACACAACGGCTATCTCAAATTTTGATTGAATGTGTTTGGGGAAATGGTGGGCGTTGGAGGGGTCTCATCTGCCCTCCAATCACTTTTGAGGATTAAAAGGGGCACTAGTCCTTCCGATTTCCAATCTAATGAGCCCTTTTCAAAGTTTCTACGACAACTCCTTCGATACGAAGTGCCCTGGTCTAAAAAAAAATAATAAATAATACATTGTGATAATATCGTTCTTCTACCTAATGAATAGACCCAAATCTGTTGTAAATTGAAGATGGGATTTGAGAAAGACTAATCAAAAATAAATGTTTGGGGAAATGGTGGGCGTTGGCGGGGTGTCAGTGGCCCTCCAATCACTTTTGAGGATTAAAAGGGGCACTAGTCCTTCCAATTTCCAATCTAATGAACCCTTTTCAAAGTTTCTACGACAACTCCTTCGATACGAAGTGCCCTGGTCTAAAAAAAAAAAAATAATAAATAATACATTGTGTATTTATAATAAATAATAATAAATAATACATTGGGAACTAGTCCTTCCAATTTCCAATCTAATAAGCCCTTTTCAAAGTTTCTACGACAACTCCTTCGATACGAAGTGCCCTGCTCTAAAAAAAAATAATAAATAATACATTGTGATAACATCGTTCTTTTACCTAATGAATAGACCCAAATCTGTTGTAAATTGAAGATGGAATTTGAGAAAGACTAATCAAAAATAAATGTTTCCGGCCAATAATAATCGCGTCGGCCTTCCTCTATAGATCCGACGCCAGGGATTAGTGGTAATTATAGTAAAATGTTTCAATTTAGTTTAGCACTCTCCTCAACATTTTTTGAAAGGCTCACCTGTTTTACCTTAGTCTGTTTGGAAAACGAAGTTCAAACATGAAAACCTTTTTCAGTGACAGTGTTTGGGAAAATGGTGGGCGTGGGAGGGAGGTTAATTGCTCTCGAATCACTATCGACTATTAAAAAGGGCACTAGCCCTTTCAGTTTTCAATCGAATGAGCCTTTTTTGAAGTTCCTACGACAACAAATGACCATCTCAAAATTTCTATCGGATGCATTTCGGAAGAATACGAAGTGTAGGGGGGTAACCAACCTCCCATCAATTTGAAGCTAAAAAAGGGCACTTGATATTCTTATTTGTAATCCAATAAGCCCCCTCCAAAGTTTATACGATCACCCTTTCTATATGAACTTTATTTGTCCCTCCGGGCATAACTTTTAACCCTTGCCCTGAGGGCTGTAGAAGGATTGTAATCCTCAAATACATAATTTTCAGACCTTTCTACTGCGTTGAACAACATGACTATCTCAAAATTGGGGAAATGAGTGTTTGGGGAAATGATGGACGTAGGACGTAGTTGTCCTCAAGTAACTTTCTGCTATTTAAATGGGCACTAGGCTTTTCAATTTCTATACCAAAAAATTGCCATTTCAAAATTTCTATCAGATTCATTTCAGGAAAATACGAGGTGGGGGGGGGGTATCCAACCTTCAATTACTTTCAATCTTATATAGGGTGCTAGAACTTCTGATGACCAATCTAATGAGTTCTCTCCAAAGTTTCTACGACCAACCTTTTTGTACAAACTTTACATGCCCCCAGGATATAACTTACAACCCTTGCCCTGAAGGCTGTGAGGACTTGTCATCCTCAAAGACCTAATTTCCATAACTTTCAACTACGTGTACAAAATGCTTATCTCAAAATTTTGATTGGATTTTTGTAGAAATGGTGGGCGTGAGAGGGGGGTTAGTTGCCCTATAATCACTTTCGACTATTAAAAAGGGCACTAGGCCTTTTCAATTTCCAATCGAATGAGCCGTTTTTTGAAGTTTCTATGACAACGCTTTCTATAAAACCTTATATGCCCCAAGGGCATAACTTAAACCTTTGCCCTGAGGGCAGTGAGGGGAGTGTCATCCTCAGAGACATCATTTCCGCACCTTTCAACTACGTTGAATAAAATGGCAATATCAAAATTTTGATTGTATGTGTTTGGGGAAGTGGTGGGCGTGAGAGGGGGGCTAGTTGCCCTCCGATCACTTTCAACTATTGAAATGGGCACTAGTACTTTCGATTTCCAATCAAATGAGCCCTTGTTGATGTTTCAGCAACAATGCTTTCTATAAGAATCTTATATGTCCCCAAGGCATAACCTACTACCCTTGCCCTGAGGGCTCTGAGGAGGTTGTCATCCTCAAAGACGTAATTTCCTGAACTTCCAACTACGTTGAACAAAATGACTATCTCAAAATTTTGATTGGATGTTTTTGGGCAAATGGTGGGCGTGAGAGGGGGGTTTATTGCCATCCAGTCACTTTTGACTATTAAAAAAGGCACTAGCCCTTTCAATTTCCAATCGTATGAGTTTTTTTTTGAAGTTTCTACGATAACACTTTCTATAAAAACCTTATATGCCCCATGGCATAGCTTACAACCCTTGCCCTGAGGGCTGTGGGGGGGATTGTCATCATCAAACACATAATTTCCGGACTTTTCAACAACGTCGAACAAAATGAATATCTCAAAATTTTGATTGGATGTATTTTGGGTAATAGTGGGTGTGAGAGGGGTGTTAGTTTTCCTCCAATCACTTTCGACTATTATAAAGGGCACACGCCCTTCGAATTTCCAATCGAATAAGCCCTTTTCGAATTTTTACGATAATGCTTTCTATAAAAACTTTATATACCCCCAGTCCGTAACTTACAACCCTTGCTCTGAGGGCTATGGGGGTAGTATCATTCTCAAAGACACAATTTCCTGACCTTTCAACTACGTTGAACGGAATCGCTATCTGAAAATTTCGATTGGATGTGATTGGGGAAGCGGTAGGCGTAACAGGGGGGTTAGTTGTCCTCCAATCACTTTCAACTATTAAAAAGGGAACTATCCCTTTCAATTTCCAATCTAATTAGCCCTTTTTGAAGTTTCTACGACGGTGCTTTCTATAAAAAACCTTGTATGCCCCCAGGGAATAACTTACAACCCTTGCCCTGAGGGTATTGGGGGGGCTGTTATCCTCAAAGATTTAATTTCCAGAACTTTTAACTTCGTTGGACAAAATGGCTATCTAAAAATTTTGATCAGATGTGTGTGGGGGAATGGTGAGCGTGAGAGGGGGGTTAGTTGCCCTCCAATCACTTTCGACTATTAAAAAAGGCTCTAGCCTTTTCAGTTTTCAATCAAAAAAGCCATTATTGAAGTTTCTACGACAACGCATTCAATAAAAACCGTATACACCCCCAGGGCATAACTTACAAACCTTGCCCTGAGGGCTGTGGGGGCAGTGTTATCCTCAAAGGTGTACTTTCCAAACCTTTCATCTACGTCGAACAAAATTGCTATCTCAAAATTTTGATTGGATTTGTTTGGGGAAATGGTGGGTCTAAGAGGGGTGTAAATTTTCCTCCAATCACTTTCAACTAATAAAAAGGGCACAAACCCTTCGAACTTCCAATCAAATGAACCCTTTTCGAAGTTTCTACAACAATTCTTTCGATACGAATTGCCCTGGTCTAAACAAAAAAATAATACATTGTGCCAACATCGTTCCTTATTTAGGCAGCGCTATTGCGCTGCCTACGATTTCTGTTCGTTTTGGGTTTAATTCATTTATTGATGGTGATTTGTGGTAGTTTTACGCTTGGAAACTTATTTGAATTTATTTTTACTCATTTTTGCTTTAATGAGGCTCTTTTCTTTGACTAACTTGTTTTATGGAAACAGTTTTTTTAATTAGTTTCTGTTCATCTTTATTAAAATGGCCTTTTTCATAGAAAAAGATATTTGTTATCTTTTTCTGTTTTTTTTTTATTATTATTAGACTCCATAGTTTTTACTTTGAAGATTTATGAGTTTATTTCTGCTCATTTTTGTTTTACTGAGGCTCTTTACTTTTCTTGAAAAAACTAATTCCGTATGTTTCCCATAAACAAATATTGTCTGTAACTAATTAAATTAAAAAAAACTGTTTTTCACACAGTAATTAAATCAAAAACAGCTGACAAAACTGTTTTTAAATTTAATTTCTGTTCCAATTAAATAATACCCAGAAGTCCGGCTCTCTCTCCATGAAAAATGCCGGTACTTGTGTATTATACACCACTCACTCAACTTTACGATGTTTAGAACACGGGAACAAACCGGTTTCTTCATTAGTTTAGAAATATAATTTGGGCTATATAGTTTCACATTAGGGAGGGGGATAAAGTATAGCTGGTCTACATACAAAATATGTTAGCTACAATTATTCTGCATATTGTGAAGTAAGAATTGTTTTCTGACTTCACGCGGTCCAGATACCTTAGCCCCCCCCTTTAATGCAAATATATAGCAAAAATTATATATTTCCTGTCTATTCTGTCACTTTTCTTTATCTTGTCTCACGCTAAGCTGAAAGAAACTAACAAAGAACCCGGTTTGTTCTCGAGTCTTACACAGTGTAAACTTGAGTGATTGGCGTATAATACACACGTACCAAAATTCCTTCCCAAAACAGAAAATAAATAACAAAAATCAATTGAAACTCTCAGATTTGCAAAACCTTATTTCCAGTTTTTTTCCAGGGGGGGGGGTGGAATATAAACCGGGGGCGTATTTTTCGCGGGGGGTATTTTCGACAGGAAGTACTTTCCGTGGGATGTTTTCCGCGGGGATTATTTTTCATAGGAGGATAGGGATATATTTTGTGACGTTATTTTCCGTGGGAGGTATTCTCCGGTGGTATTTTCAATGGGGGGGGGGGGTATTTTCCACGTGGGGGGCATTTTCATGGGGTATTTTCCGTGGGGAATATTTTTTGGAGGGGGTATTTTCCGTGGGGGTTATTTTCTGGAGGGGGATTTTCTGGGGCGAGGGGGGTTTTCTGGGAGGGGAGGGTATTTGCCTGCCACCGTTAAATCGTGGTCAGATGGTAATCAGTACCCCTTCCATTTACTTTTTAGCTGCCCTCCTTCCGAAGATACTTGATCAAAACTTTGGAGTAACCAGTTCAAAATAGTCGAAAACTCAAATAACTATACCTCCCGGGATGACTTATCCCCTAGCCCATTGGGCAAGTTTAGTAAGTTGTACAAGTTACCCATTGCTTATATACAAGGCTGGTTATCGGGAAAAGTGGGCATGTTTGAAATTGAGTCTCGCAAAAGGCTAAGAATATTATGTTAAAACTTAAAATGTTGAGGGGGATTTCAAAGATAATCTACACGCATATATATACAGGAGGATTTTTGAAAAAGATGTTGAAAAAGGAATAAAGTTCGCCCCCCCCTTGCTTGTCCTTTTATATGCACCCCAAACAAAGATAGAAATCTTAAAAAGCCATTTCATTTGGAATAGTCACAATGTTGAATGGTTATGCCTCTGGGGATGCCAAGCGTCCATATTCCTCGGAGCGAGGAATGCAAATTGCGTATTTTTTCTTTTTTTCATATTCTGGATTTATCATAAACAACAAAACACGAAGAGCAATACGGAATTCTTTTTGTAAGACATTAAAGAGAATTTGAATCAATATTCCGACCCTATGTCCAAGGGCCGTCCTTAGCAGTAGTATCCCTACAGGAACTTCAATGACATGCCCTCTGTTTTCCTTAGGATTCCGAGCACATGCCCTCAGACATCACGGTACACACCCCTGTGTGTTTCTATGACATGCCTTCTGACGTCACAGTACACCTGTTTCTAGCTGGCAAGATTCCGAGCGCAGCCCTAGGAAGATTCCGAGAAGAGCCCTGGCAAGATTCCCACCCCTGGTCAAATTCCCATGACAAACCTGGCAAAATTCTCATGACAGCCCCCGGCAAAATTTCCACCCCCTGGCAAGATTCCTGGATGTTTCAGTGTGATTAATTGGAATGTGGTCGGGATAATACACAAGTAGTAATAATAGGAAATTATCATGGAATCTTAAAGGGTCATATAGGGAGTCTGTGGAGCTATCATCCCCTCAAGCTGTCACACCTGTGCATCACGGTCACCGGTTCTATCAAATGGAACACAGTTGGCAAGATTCCCATGACGAACCCCTCTGGACTCCAATGACGTCACAACACACCCGTGTTTTAAACGGTCAGGTGTAATATGCTTGACCCAATTTCATATAAAATGTGACAGGAGCCCAAGTTGGTATCCCCGCTTGTAACGTAACGACAGCTCATACTGTGGCACACACTTTATATAAGGCCAGCACATCTTACGCAATGTCGGCATACATCACTGTTAGACAATACCCTTTTTGGCATATTTTTTTCGCTCGAAACGTTCAAAGCTTTTTTTCTTTCTTTAGTTGTTTCTTTTTTTCTCTAGTTCTTGACCCCACCAGGACTCGAATGGTAAATTTTCTTCCAAGAGGAACGCGCTCTAAGCAACATGGCTAACAAGCCATTCCTTATATTTTGTCCTATTCATTAGATTCTAAAATTAACCTATTGCGTGTGAGTGAAATTCCCCTGCTTCGTTTACTAGAATGACATGTTTCGTTCACCTGTATAATTGACACGGATAATTAGCACGACACAGAAAACATTTATTACCGGGAATTCCATCTCTCCATTTAGTAACGCTTTTTAGGAAGCGATATCAAATAATATTGACGATTATTACTAGTGTATTTATAGCGATAAAAGGAAAATGCACGTTTAATCTGCGTAAACTACTTAATCATCCTAAACGAAAAATCGTAAAAACACAGTCTTTGTAAATAAAAGTTGTATTATTTCAATCAAATTTACAAACAATATTTGAGAATAAACAGAAAATCTTAATTCGTTTTTGATTTCTTAAAGTTATAAAAGTGAAAACATTTAAAAGATTTTTTAAGTAAAGTACAAATTATATTCTGGCTTTTAGAAAGCGTATGTTTTAGAGCCCTACTCAGATTAATTTCTGCTTGTTTTGAGTTTGACTTATTTTAATTTCTGTTTGTTTTGGGTTTCATTTATTTGTTAATACTAATTTGTGGTAGTTGTATACTTGGTAGATTATTTGATTCTGTTTTTGTTCATTTTTGGTTTACTGGAGTTCTTTACTTTTTTTTGAAAAATGTATTTTGTGCTAAAAACTTTTTTGATGAATTTCTTTTCGTTTTGTATTGTCATAGTCGTTTTCAGGGAGAAAGAGTGAGCCTCTTCTGAAGATAAACAACTAGCCCTTCCATAAAAACCTTTAATACTCCCTGGGCATAACTAACAACGCTTACCCCAAGTATCTGATGTTTGTTTCAACCCCAAAAGCCTTGTTATTTGATATTTAGACTATTTTGAATAGAATGGCTTTCTGAAAATTTCTATTGGACGCATTTTGGGACAATACGATATGTGTGTAGGGAGGAGAGGGTGGTTGCCCTCTGATCTTTTTAACTTCTAAAAAGGGCACTAGAGCGTCTGATTGCCAATCCAATTAGCCCCCTATGAAGTTTATAGCACCATACTTTGTACAATAGCCCTAAATTTCCCTAGGGCAAAACTTACAGCCCTTGCCCTGAAAGCTGGGAGGATTTGTTATCCTCAAAGACATAATTTCCAGACCTTTCTGATAGGCTTAACAAAATGGCTATATATAAATTTTGATTGGAAGGGTTTGAGAAAATGATAGACGTGGAGGGAAACATTTGTCCTCTGATCACTTTCGACTAATAAAAAAGGCACTAGTCCTCTCAATTCCCAATCAACCGAGGCATTTGAAGCTTCTACGGCAAAAATTTATATAAAAACATTAAATACCCCAAAGGCATAACTTACGACCCTTGGCCTGAGGGGTATAGGGGGATGGTTGTCATCCTTAAAGGCATCAGTTCCAGACGTTTCAACTACGTTGAACAAAATGACTATCTGAAAATGTTGATTGAATGTGTTTGGGGAAATGGTGAGCGTGAGAGGGGGGTTTGTTACCCTCCAACACTTTTGACTATTAAAAAGGGCACCAGCCCTCTCAATTTCCATTTGAATGAGCTCGTTTTGAAGTTTCTACGACCACATTATCTATAAAAACCTTATATGCCCACAGGGCATAACCTACAACCTTTGCCCTGGGGGCTTTCGGGGGTTTGTCATCCTCAAATACATAATTTCCAGAACTTTCAACTACGTTAAACATAATGGATATCTAAAAACTTTGATTGAATGTGTTTGGGGAAATGGTAGGCGGGAGAAGGGGGTTAGTTGCTCTCCATTTACTTTCGACTATTGAAAAGAGCACTAGCCCTTTCAATTTCAAATCAAATGAAACTTTTTTGAATTTTCTACGACAAAACTTTCTATAAAAATCAGATATGCCCCCAGGGCATAACTTACAACCCCTGCCCTGAGGGTTGTGGGGCGGCTGGTTGTCATCCTTAAAGACCCAATTTCCCGAAGCTTCAACTACTTTGAACAAAATCAATATCTCGAAATTTTGATTGGATATTTTTGGGGCAATGGTGGGCATAAGAGGGGGGTTAGTTGTTCTTTAATAACCTTCAACTATTAAATAGGGCTCTAGCCTTTTAAATTTCCAATCGAATGAGCCCTTTTTGAAGTTTCTACGACAACTCTCTCTATAAAAACTTCATATGCTCCCAGGGCATAACTTACAACGCTCGCCCTTAGGGCCGTGGGGGGGAGGGTCCTCCTCAAAGACCTAATTTTCAAAACTTTTAAATACGTTTAAAAAAATATGGCTATCTCAAAATTTTGATTGCCTGTGTTTGGGGAAAGTGTGGGCGTGAGAGGAGAGGTTAGTTACCCTCTAATGACTTTCGACTATTAAAAAGGGCACTAGCCATTTCAATTTCCAATCGAATAAGCCCTTTTTGAAGTTTCTATGACAACGCTTGCTATAAAAACCTTATATGCCCCCAGGATATAACTTACAATCCTTGCCCTGAGGGTTGTGGGTTGGGGTGGGT
Source organism: Artemia sp. Qi Xiang Cuo (assembly GCF_049724085.1). Lineage (NCBI taxonomy): Eukaryota > Metazoa > Arthropoda > Branchiopoda > Anostraca > Artemiidae > Artemia > Artemia sp. Qi Xiang Cuo. Next base: position 66,468,170 of record NC_142797.1, on the reverse strand, counting down.
TTTCATCCTTAAAGACCTAATTTACAAAACTTTCAACTACGTTGAACGAAATGGCTATCTCAGAATCTGATTGGATGTGTTTGGGGAAAAGGTGGGCGTCAGAGGGGGGTTAGGTGCTCTCAAATAACTTTCGAATATTAAAAAGAGCACTAGCCCTTTGAATTTCCTATAGAATGAGCTTTTCTTGAAGTTTCTACGACAAAACTTTCAATAAAAACCTTATATGCCCCCAGGGCATTACTTATAACCCTTGCCCTGAAGACTGGGGGGGGGGATTTTCCTGCTTAAGTATATAATTTACAAAACTTTCAACTACATTGAACAAAATGGCTGTCTCAAAATTTTGATTAGATCTTTTTGGGGAAATGGTGAGCGTGGAAGGGCTGTTAGCTGCCTTCCAATCAATTTCAACTATTAAAAAGGGCACTAGCCATTTCAATTTCTAATCGAATGAGCCCATTTTGAAGTTTCTATGACAACACTTTCTGTGAAAATCTTACATAGCCTCCGTGGGCATAACTTATAACCCTTGTCTTGAGGGCTGTGTTGAGGGAGGGGTTTCATCCTCAAAGGCCTAATTTTTAGAACTTTTAACTACGTTGAACAAAATGGCTATCCAAAAATATTGATTGGATGTGTTTAGGGAAAAGGTAGGCGTGAGAAGGGGTTAGTTGCCCTCTAATCACTTTTTAGTATTAAAAAGGGCACTAGCTTTTTGAATTTCTAGTCGAATGAGCTTTTTAAAGTCTTTTCTTAAAAACACTTTCTATAAAAATCTTATATATCCCATGGGCAAGCTTACAACCCTTGCCCTAAGGTTTTTGGGGGAGTGTCCTCCAAAAAAAGATATTTCTATCTGGAAATCAACTACGCTGAACAATATGGCTATCTCAAAATTTTGATTGGAAGTGTTTGGGGAAATGTTGGGCGTAGAAGGGGTGTTAGTTGACTTCCAATCACTTTCGACTATTTAAAAGGGCACAGGCCACTCCAATTTCCAATCAAATGAGCCCTTTTTGAAGTTTCTATGACAATTCCTTCGATACGAAGTGCCCTGGTCTAAAGGGAAAAAAAATAATACATTGTGCCAACATCATTCTTTACTTAGGCAGCGCTATTGCGCATTCTATGATATACCCAGGATTTATGTAACCAGGTCTTAAATGGATGACACCATCGTATGTCACAAACCAGACTCCAGGAGTCCATGGGGAATCCGCGATTGTAACTGAAGACGGAAACACACGTGGATGCAGCGTAAACAACGGTGCTCATCTTACGCAATGACACCTAACAGGAGAGGTATGAAAATAAGTGGCTCATCTTCCGAGAAGATTATATACCCAAACCGTTAAAAAGTGTACTTGTGACCAGAGCGGAATACGGCTGTGAAACTGTTTTCACACTGGCATCAGCCCTGATCAGCCCACCTCCATTATCTATGTGGCAGCAATCCCCCGCCCCTAAGAAACTTTAATACTTTTCGATCCGAAAATAAACTAAAGAATTGCATTAAAACAGTGAAGACAGTGAAGTCGACCCCCTTTCTTTGCTAGAGTTTGATACTTTAAGCAATTCATGCCACAATGCTACACTGTTACTGCTCTGTGACATACCTTTAGTAATTTTTGCTCAATGGAGTCGAACTTGGAGTCAGCGTATTGAAAGCGCCAGGAATTAGAGATGAAATCGCTTATAAATTACAAATATAGTTAAAGAACATATTCGAAGGAGGCTCTGAAATTGGAACTTGATTTTTTCTTTGCTGAATAGAGTTGGAATTGGAGTTACTATATTCAAAATGTCAGGAGCTTTAGTAAAATCGGTTATAAATTACAAATGTAGATAAATGAACCTATTGGAAGGAGGCTCTGAAGTTAGACTTTGAGTAAATTTAATAGTGAATGGAATTGGGCTTGAAGTCGTCGTATTGAAAGCGTCAGTAATTAGAGCTGAAATCGCTTATTAATTACAAATCTAGTTAAATGAACCTATTAGAAGGAGGCTCTGAAGTTGGAATTTTATTATTATTTGCTGAATGGAGTTGTAGTTGGAGTCGGTATATTGAAAATGTCTGGAGCTTGAGCTGAAATCAGTTATAAATTACAAATCATTTTCAATATACCGACTCCAACTCCAACCCCATTCAGCAAAACTTACTAAGACCCCAACTTCAGAGCCAGGTTCTTAAAAGTATCTTTTAGCTGGATTTTTCATTTATAATCGATTTCAACTTTAGCTCCAGACATTTCTAATATATTAACTCTAACTCTATCCAGCAAAAAAATTACACAAATTCCAAGTTCAGAGCCTTGTTCTTAAAGGCTCCTTTAACTACATTTGTAATTTACAAATGTAGCTACCTCCAAGTTTGTGAAAATGTAGTATAGGACGACTTCAAGTCCGACTGAATTTAGTAACAAAATTACTAAAAGTCTAGCTTCAGAGCCTCCTTCTAATAGGTTCCTTTAATTACATTTGTAATTTATAAGCGATTTCATCTCTAATTCCTGGTGCTTTCAATACACTTACTCCAAGTTTGACTCCATTCAGCAAAAACTACTAAAAGTGTGTCACAGAGCAGTAATAGTGTGGCATTTTGGCATGAATTGCTTAGAGTATCAAACTCTAGCAAAGAAAAAAGGATGATTTCAAAAATATACTGTTCAATGCGATTCTTTAGCTTAAATTCGGAGCGAAAAGATTGAAAATTTCTTAGGGGTCGGGGAGTGCTGCCACATGGATGATGGAGGGGGAGCAGGGTGATGAGGGCTGGTGCCTGTGTGAAAATAGTGTCACAGCACCATTCCGCTCTGGGTTGTAAGTATACTTCTTAACGGTCTGGGTATTTAATCATCTCGGAAGATATGCCACTTATCTTCCAACCTCTCGCATTAGGCGTCATTGCGTAAGATGAGCACCGTTATTTACGCCGCATCAATGTGTTTGCCCGTGTTCGGTTAAAATCGGGGATTTACCATGGACTCCTGGAGTCTAGTTTTCTGACATACGATGGTGTCATTCATATTAGACCTGGCCACGGAAATTCTTGGGAACTACCAGAAAACAATGTGCCAAAGTGGATAGGAATCATGCCAATACTGAAAAAAATATTAGAACTCCTGGAATCCCGGGTGGCCTACCAGGGATGGGTGAGAACAATAGTTTCTTGAAATAAAATTCCCCCTTTGTGCGTTTTATATTTAAGGCTGTCGATATCGGCCTAGAAAATGAAAACATAAATTTTAGGTATGAATGGAGCTAACAGAGGGGTTGGGAGCCAACAGAATTGGTATAGATGACTCCCCCCCCACCCAAAAAGTAGTGAGTAAGCACTTAAAGAATTTAGATTAAGAATACAAAATTACCTATTTATTAGAGTTAAAAGTTGAAAAAGAACCTTATTTTAGTTATTTCCGATGGGTTTGAGTTTTTTAAACTAGGTTGATTGGGGCATGGAACCTGAAAAGACAAAGATTGAATAGAAAATCGAAAAATCCAATCAAACGTTGAAATGGTGAAAAATGACATCATCCCAGAAGAGGCCAGAATTTTTTGAAACTAAGTGGGAGGGGACATGGAACCTGAAGAGACAAAGGTAGACTAGAAAATACAGGAAAACTTTTTAATGTCTTCGACGGATAAAAAATTAGCGAGTCAGCACTTATTAGCTTAATTGTATAATTTTTAAGAAGAAATGTCTGAAAAGTGTCTTGGGGGGAAATTGGGGTGACGTCAGAGGCGTGGCACAGAGCAGTAATAGTGTGCCATTGTGGGGTGAAATTCTTAGAGTATCACTCTCTAGCAATGAAATGGCGGCTGCTTTGTTTTCAAAAACATACTGTTTAATGCGATTCTTTAGCTTATTTTAAGAGCGAAAGGTTGAAAATGTCCTAGGGTTAGGGGACTAGTGCCACATGGGTGATGGAAGGGGGGGGGTGGTAGGGTGTGATGCCACGGTGATACGAAGTGTTTTGTGGGGCATCATGATAGGCTAGGGTTGCAATAGCTTGAAAAAACGGATTGAGGTATAATTTCCATTCTAATGACTGAAACATTTCTTAGGAAGGATGAAAGGAGTGTCAGAGGGACCACCAATTAATGTCATGGTGGTGGGGTGTCTTTTGGAGTACCATGTTCTATAGCTTAAAAGTTGAGGTTTGGGCGTTAAAGATTGTTTTTCCATGCAGGAGGGTGGAAATCTAACAATTACCCAAAAAAACTATGCATTTCTTAAAAAAATTCTTAAAATGTTCTAAACGTGCCACTAATATCAGATCGCCCTCTCAAAATCATTGTTACAAGGCAGGGGGGCAACCGCATATTGTCAGGATATTGTGAAATATTCATAAGTTTAACTCAATGAAATGGATATTTTTATTAAAAGTCCTTCAAGGATACCTCTATAAACGCTTCAAATCTATCTATTATATCACTCCTTATTCCCTAAAATTGTCTGTTAGGTCCCATACATTTCTTCTATTCACGCGTGTTTTTGTTTTTCCATTCGCATAGTCCTTTCTCAAAACGTTGTATTTTCATAATTTCCCTATAATTTGCCTTGGGAACAATAATTTTTCGAAATTGAATTTCCCCTTAGAACGTTTTGATATCTTTGCTGAAAAATACCCCTCTGTTAGGACAAAATATTAGGAATGGCTTGCTAGTCATGCCATGGGAAGCCAAAGGAAGGTAGAGCGCGTTCCTCTTGGAAGAAAATTGACCTTTCTAGTCCTGGCGGGTTCAAGAACTAAAGAAAAATAGAAACGACCAAAGAAAGAAACAAAGTGTTTAACGTTTTGGAAAAAAAAATGCCAAAAAGGGTATTATCTAACAATAATGTATGCCGACATTGCGTAAGGTTTGCTGGCCCTACATCAAGTGTGTTTCGCCATTATATAGGGTGTGAGCTTTCTTTACGTTACAAGCGAAGATTCTCCCATGGGTTCCTGTTACATGGTTACATAAAATTGCGTCAAGCATATTACACCTGACCGTTTAAAATGGGGATGTGCTGTGCCGTCATTAGAGTCCCGATTTGTCATAGGATTCTTGCTAAATGTGTTCCGTTTAGTAGAACCGGTGACCACGTTGGACAGGTGTGACGGCTTGAGGGGCTGGTAGCTTTACAAACTCCCCGTTTTACCCTTTAAGATCCCATGTTTATTTATTATTATTACTACTTGTGCATTATCCAAACCATATTCCAGTTAATCATGCTGAAACATCCAGAACTCTTGCCAGGGGCTGCAGTGGGAATTTTCCAGGGCTGTCATGGGAATTTGACCAGGGTTGGGAATCTTGCCAGGGTTCTGCTCGGAATCTTACCAGGGCTGCGCTCAGAATCTCGCCAGCTAGAAACAGGTGTACCGTGACGTCATAGGGCATGTCATAGAAATACCCAGGGGTGTGTACCGTGACGTCATAGGGCATGCGCTCGGAATCCTATGGAAAAAAGAGGACATGTCATCGAAGTGCCTGTGGGGATACTACTTTCAGCAAGACAAAAATATATAAAAGAAAACAGACTCGCAACAATATGCGACCAATCAAACCAAAAAGCCAAATTTTTCAAATCAGTACCAGCATCCTTACTTCAGCGAACTTCAACCAGGACTGATAAAAAAAAAGTCTGAGGTAAAACAAGGCGATTCAATTACATCAAAGATAAATAACTTAAAAACACGTTCTTATTGCTAATCCAGCCTTTTTGGCAGCTAGCCTCAAAGTTCTTTTTGTAACCGGCTCTGTGTTAGTGTCTGATGATTTTTTAAAATATTTTTTAAGAGCATATTCCTGAAAAACTATATTGTGGCTAGCCTTTTCAAATACATGGCTGCCTAAAGCAGAATCAAATGAAACAGTAGCAATATTAGAACTTAGTGCGTCATTACCTAGTTATCAAAACCTAGTGCGTCACTTGCACTTTGCTGAAAACAAATTATATTACAGATATTTTCTTTTTTACTTACAGCATTAAAAATAAAAATGAATATAACGTAAATGAGGCAGTGGGCCATATACTTTTACAGTTAGGGGAGAGAAAAGGGAGCAGAAGCAAAACTCTTGTTTGAATTCTTTTTGGTTGTTTAAGCTTGATTGAATATTCAATTTTCACTTGTTTTAAGTTTTCTTGATTCATTTATGTTATTACATGTTGTTTGCTCGTTTGCTATGATAATTTATTTAAATTATGTTCGTTTTGGGTTTTCTTTTATTCTTTAGTAGTAATTCTTGGTCGTTTTGAGTTAGGATTATTGGTACTGGTGCGTTATATAGTCTCTTTTATATACTAATTAAATAAAAAAACAAACAAGTTTTTTATACTGAAAGTAAGGAGCGACATTAAAACTTAAAACGAACAGAAATTATTCCGTATATGAAAGGGGCTGTCCCCCCCTCAATGCCTCGCTCTTTACGCTAAATTTTTATTGTTTTAAAAAATAAAGTTTTGAGAAAGAGCCAAACTTTAGCGTAAAGAGCGAGGCGTTGAGGAGGGGACAGCCCCTTTCATATACGGAACAATTTCTGTTCGTTTTAAGTTTTAATGTGGCTCCTTACTTTCAGTTTAAAAAACTTGTTTTTTTAATTTAATTTCTGATCGTTTTTTAGTTAATGCAGCTTTTATTTTGTCTTACCGTCATTGAATAAGTAAACAAAATTTGCATAAAATTTTTACTTTTCTTTTGCTAAATGGCTGTCTCTAAATTTGGTTCTGACGTAATTTACAAATTAACTTACGTAACAAACTTCTATAATCGTATATTTTTCTTCTGGCAAAAAATACAAAGGTGCAGATTTTTGCAGATATGAGCTTGGAATAGAATGCAAAGAGTAGTTTTCATTACTTTTACGATATTTAAACTGTTGTCTTTTGGGGTGTCGGGGAGGGGGGGAGTAGGTACCTAGGTTAGGTTAGGTTACGTATTTAATATATGCTATGCTGTACCCCCCTCCCCCCCCCAACTTTCGCCCCATCCCATAATGTGCAAATATATAGCCCAAATTTGTTTCTAAACTATTATATATTTATCCTATTTTATTTAATTAGCATTAACCAAACTTGACTTTTTAGAATTGTCCATATTATGCACCAGTACGAGATTATGTTTGGGATTTGCTTTTGCTGCTCTTAAGTTTATTTTGGCTCTATAATTTTCATTGAAAACTTCTTCCTTGGGATTTTTTATTTAATTAAATAACAAAAACAAACTGAAATCGTGCAGTTTTCTTAATTCGCTGTAATTTTTGTTTATAAAAATTAGATTCCAAAGAAATTAAAGTAATTGTGTCAAAAGAGAAGGGATTGGTTTTCATGCTAGCCTAAAAAAAACCAGGAAATTTTTGCTAGTGCCAAAGAAGTGACAAAACCGAATCGTACTGACAAGTCTCTTATCAAAAGTTTGACTAATGTGCACCTTAGAATATTAAAAACACATGCCATAAAATGATCCTTGCAAAAAGGTGTTCGAAAGATTTAAAGGATAGTAAATAAAGTTTCTTTATAAAGTGACATTATTGTCCAACAAAATGTGCTTTCGAGACGCTAACTTGTCATATTAATTGTGTCGTATGCATTTGATGTCTGGTGCGTTTATTTTTAAATAATAGGACAAAGTGACGAAGTGACGGCTGAAGGACGATCATTTTAACAAAACTGTAATAAATGCGAACTTGAAATTGTAAGATTGGCCGTTTGGAAAATCGTAATTGGGTGGCGGTCTAATAGCTCATGAAATTGATGTTAAAATGAAACGAAAACATTTTTGTGCTACAAAATAAGGAATTTCTTGTTTGGCATCTGACCTGTAAACATCTGTTTTGTTTTTAAGCCGGATTAAATTTAGAATAAAATACAGTGGACAGTTTCACAATAAGTGAATTAATTCGTTTTGCTGTATTCACGTTTTGTGAAAAGAAAAAGGACTTCCGGTGGCTTAGTTATTTTGTTAATAATTGGATGCTATGCTGTTTTGGATGTAAAAAAAAAAACGGTGGAAAAAAACGTCGCAGGCCTCCACGGTCCACTGGGCCACCCTGCAAGAGCGGTTATTGCCAACGCCATCCGTGGGCCTGCCCACTACAAGATAAGTCTCAGTTTGGTTTTTCATTTTTCATTTTGGTTTTTCCTTCTCACACTAATCATGATGTCTTTCAAGCAATTCGATCTTGCACTGGCGAAATTTGCAGGCTATCCATTGTGGCCTGTACGAATTCTGAAGATTACGAAAAATGATGGAAAGCGAACTAACTATTTGATCATTTGTTACTGGGATCACAACGAGCAAATTGTTTCTGGGAATAGTCTTGTATCGTACAAAGATAATGTTAAAGAGGCTTCTACTGAAACGGCGATGAATGTGAAACACGCTTTTGAGGAATTTGAGCGTTTTCCCGACATTTACAGGTCTGTTTCAGAAGCATTTGCGGCACTAAAAGTGCCGGATCAAGCTGCCGCGCTGCCCGGTTCACAGTCTGCTTTATTTGCATGAATTTCCGCTACAGAACAGGAGCTAGAGAAAACTAGGGAATCTATAGTTACAGAGATAACTCGTCAGGTTTCTGCCAAGTATGGCTCGAGTGCGAAATCTGGTCTTAAAGATTCAGCTGAGATTATAATTAGCAAGTTATTTAAGTCTGTGTCACTAGAGTTCAACCCCATATTGGACCGTATCGAGCGTGAGCTAAAAATGTATAGAATGCAAACCCGTAATCTGGGGAATCAAATTGAAAAAATCGAAGTCAAGCTAGATGATATTGATCAAGAAAATATGTTGGACAGTCTTGTTTTCAACGGTCTGAAGCAAAAGCCAGGAGTTGACCTTAAAACGACTATGCTCAGTGTCCTTTCGACACGGATGGGTGTTACTGGTACATCTTCTGGCGAATTATCAAGTGTTCCCGGTTCAGAATGAATGGGCCTCATACAACCAGTGACAAAGTTGCCCCAGTTTTAGTGCGATTTGTTAGTAAAGAAGTTGCTAGAAAAGTGTTCTTACAGAAATCTAAACTAGCTGGGTCTGGAATCTTTGTGTCGGAATCCCTTACAAAGCGACGTCGCGACCTGCTAAATGCCGCAAGGGATCGCTTTGGTGTTAAAAATGTATGGACCGACCGGGGCAACATACTAGTGAAGCTGCCTGGTGAAGCGTCGGCCCAGAAAATAAGATCCCTTGCTGAATGCGTTTGAATTAGTATTTGTGTTGTTTTCTGTCGTTTTTTTTTTTGTCTTTACAGCTTTTGTTGCCCTTTTTGTTTGTATTACTTTTTAGCGATTTTTGGATTGTTATTATTATTCGCATAAACTGTTTTGGTCTCCCGTTTATTTTATTCTTGTTTTTCCTTTTCTTTTGAGGGATCCGTTTTGTTTCGTTTTTGATTTTAGTTTTTCTGTTATTATTTGCAAAAAATTGTCTTAGTCTCCTATATTTTATTTCTTACTTTTTTTTTTCATTTAGACAGATATGTTATATGTTTATTTATTTACTTTCGTTGGTTCTTCACTTGATGATTTAATGAGCCGACCTTTTCGTTTAGAAGAGGTTTTATCGGCACCAATAGCAAGAGATGTTGAACCGTGTATGAACCAAGTTAGATTTCAACCGTTAAAAAATAGTGCTTATGTCCAAAGATCGAAGTTAGACCCCGGGGAAGCCGATTCGTTGCGTTTATGTGCCTGGAATTGTCACCTCACTACTGGTTTCGAAGATGTGTTGCAATTTCTTTCTGATTCTCAAGGAAAAATTAGTTTTATTGGTATATCTGAAAGTTTTTTTTAGTCAGGAACACTCTTTCTCGCTGTATTCTTTTCCAGATTATAATTTGGAGGCTAAAAACCGGGCGTCGCTTCACAGAGGGGGAATTGCGTGTTTGATTTCAAAGTCCTTGACATACCATGTAAGAAATGATATTGATGTTTGGATAGAGGGTAAGTTTGAAAGTTTTAGTATAGATTTAAATTTGGGTAGTAGTAAATTTTTGATTAGTATTGTGTATAAGCCACCGAGCGCAAGCTGGGAAGATTTTGAGCGTGGATTTGATCAACTTACGCGTGCGGTGTCTCGGACAGGTTTAGATTTTATTTGTATGGGTGATTTTAACTTTGATCTGCTATCGCTGAACGGATGAATCTTGATTTTTCTAATTTAATGGTTGCTAATGATCTTTTTCCCCTAGCTAATATTCCAACACGGGTAACGAGTCATTCAGCTACTCTCATTAACAATATTTTTGTTGGTTCGAAGTATCTGGACCGTAGTTATGCTGATGTGGCTCTGTACCCTTGTTCTGAACTTTTTCCAGTTCTCGGAATGGTACCTTGTGTCCGCATAAAAAGAAATGAAAGAAAAAAAGTGAAGACTCGGTCGTTAACAAAAGAGAACTTACAGAGGTTTGGTGATGAGTTAAACAGCACTGATCTTAGTGAGATTTTGGAGATAAAAGATGACGCTTCTGGGGCATTTGATTGCATGATGGGGATCATACAGCCAATTTATGACAAGACTTGCCTAGTTAAATTTGTGAAACCGCATAAGGATCAACCCAGGAAGCCTTGGATAACTACAGAAATTCTTGAAGCGTCAGATTTAAGAAATCAAGTGTATACAGGTTATTTAAATAATAAGTGTGTCAAGAAATTGAAAGAGTTTAAAATAATACGCAATAAAGTGAACTCAATGAGAAGGAAAGCTAAAAAAGAATATTTTGCTAACCAACTGAGTTTAACTAAGGATAATGCGAGAGGAACTTGGAAGGTTATAAATGACCTATTGGGAAAGAGGAAAGAAGCTCCACCCAATTCTCTGCTGATTCAAGGAGAAGCAGTGAGTGATGAAACGATTATTACTAATAAATTTGCTGAGTTCTTTTCAAGCATTGGTCAAAATGTGCAGGAGGAAGGGTTAGTGAATTTTAATAATGATTCCTTGGAGGACAAATTTTTGGATGAAAGAGGAATTGGAAATGAAATTGAATTTCAACCGTGAACTGGAGATGAAATTCTGAAGGTTGTGAAAACACTCAAATCTAATTTAGCAGGGACAGATGGAATTAATTTGAAGGCTTTTAAATCAGTTATGTATTATTTATTACCATGTTTCGTCCACATAATTAATCTTTCCCTGGAAACTGGGGTATTCCCCGATGCGCTTAAAAGGGCAAAAGTCATCCCCCTCCATAAAGATGGGTCTAAACTAGATTTCAAAAATTATATACTTATATCAATCCTTCCCCTGTTTTCAAAAATATTTGAAAAAATTGTGCATAAAAGGCTATATGATTATCTTACGAAAACAGGGATGTTAAGTGAAACTCAGTTTGTCTTTAGGAAAGGTCTCTCGACGTCGGACGCCGTGCATTTTCTCTCTGATATTGTAAATAGATGCTATGAACGTGGTGAAATTCCATTGACTGTTTTTATTGATTTTAGAAAGTCGTTTGATACAGTGGATTTTAAAATTTTACTCAAACGTCTACAGTCCCTTGGAGTTCGTGGTAATTATCTGAAATGGTTTGATAGTTTTTTTAAGTGGAAGATCTATTCAAGTTGTTTTAAATGATGCATTTTCTTCTCCCTATCAAGTTAAGTGTGGTGTACCTCAGGGATCTGTCTTCGGACCACTTCTGTACCTTGTGTATGTTGATTCAATGCGTTTTTACTTACCAGAGTGTTTTATCATGACTTTCGCGGATGATACTGCTTTAACTATGTCTATTCGAATGATTGATGATCTATTGTTGAAAGTAAATAGGGTTTTAAAGTCATTTTATGTATTTACAAGTTTGAGCCTTTTGTCAGTGAATGTTAAAAAACTAATTTTATGATTTTTAGGAGAGTTGGTAAGCCGCCGAGTGTTGATGGAGAGATATTTTTTAATGGTAAGCCTTTGTCACAGGTGCATGAGGTGCATTATTTGGGCTTCCAGCTTGATTGTAAATTGTCTTGGAAGCACCATAGTGATCTTGTTGCAGTTAAAGTTGCTAGAGGTCTGGGAATTTTGCGTCGTTTGAATAATTTTTTACCATTGTCGGTTCTTTTATTATTGTATCATAGTATTGTTGCGCCTTATATTTCTTATGGTTGTGTCATTTGGTCTAGCAATTTTTACGCAAATTTCAAAAGCGTGCAGATTTTACAAAACAAAACAGTACGTCTTCTTGGAAATTTTACAGAAAATGTGAATGATACCACGTTATGTTTAACAAAATTAAGCGTGCTTAGCATTGGTCGGATTCGCGACAACCAAGCTGCTATTTTTCCCTATAGATGTTGGAATGATGTATGTCCTCCAGTTTTTACAATTTTTTTTTCGCGTAAATAGTTCACTCCACAGGTATGTGACTAGAGAGGCGGAAAATTTTACGGTTGAGTATAGAGACTCCACACGTGCAGGTTCTGGAATTCGGTATTTTGCTCCGGCTATTTGGAATGATATCCCAGTTGACGTTCGGGAAGCTGAACACATTGGGTCGTTTAAAGTAAAAATAAAAAAACATTTATTGGGAGAGGGGAGATAATTTATTATTATTGTCATTTTATTCTTAATGTTTTTTTGTTGTTTTTTTTCTTCATAGATTTTGATATTATTGGTTAATTGAGAGAGAGTGTTCAGGTCTTATTTTTTAAAAGGAATTTTGTAAATGGTTGAGAATTAAAGGATTGCAGCCGTCCTTCATCAGGCTTTTAGAGCCTTCCCCGGGCGGTTGCTTGTATATAGTTTATTTTGTAATTTGTAGTAAATAAAGCAAGTCAAGTCACGTCTATGCACCTGGATCCTAAATCCTAACTCAACCTTGCAAGGATCCTGGACTGCAGAGGTCGGTGGAGCATGACGGTCCCAAGTCCATAAAATGAGGAGGGTTGGGCGATGGGCTTGTGACCTATCCCCGTAAAATTCCAAATTACAAAAGAAACATCGATGATAGCCTCGGATACCCCACTACACCATTTGATGAAAACCTCAGCACGCCCACGGACACGATTTATAACAGCAAAAACTAATACGAAATTTGAATTTTGGAATGTAAGGACTCTAAACCAGCTGACAAAACCTGAACAAGTACTAAGAGAGATGAAGAAGTATAAGCTAGAATTCCTTGCTCTAAGCAAAGTTAGGTGGATTGAATCTGGACATGAACAACTAGAAGAGGGTTACTCACTAATTTACAGCGGAAATGAATCCCGGCACCAGGCTGGAGTTGGGATAATGCTGTCTGACTAGGCCGGTAAAGCACTAGTTGAATGTAAGCCAGTCAGTGAGAGATGCTTACTTGCATGATTTATAACCAACCATCTGAAAATTTCAATCATTGCATGTCATGCTCCTACAAATGATACAGACGATACTCATAAGGAGTCATTCTACCAATCTCTTCAGTCATTGGCAACAGAAGTCCCATTACATGACCTTCTTTGTGTGGTTGAGGACTTCAATGCAAAGGTGGGAGCAGAAAGAGACTACTGTCCACAGGTTCTAGGGAGATATGGTCTTGGTGAAATGAATGAAAACGGAACCCTCCTGGTAGATTTTGCTCTGAGTAATGATCTTATGGTCGGTACAACTCAGTTTGAACACAAAACCACCCACAAACAGTCATGGATCTCGCCAGACGGTGGGATGAAGAACCAAATAGATCGTTTTCTAATCTTAAGGAGATGGCGGACAAGTCTTCTGGACGTACGTGGCTTCAGAGGGGCAGATACCCAGTCAGACCACATGTTAATGGTAGCAAAATTTAAAGTTAAGGTGAAAGTGCCCAAAACCACAAAGTCGAATTCTACGAACCTTTATGATGTGAATAAGTTACATGTCCGAGAAACCCGAAGAAAATTTTGTATGGAGTTGAAGAACTCATTCGCTCCGCTTGAAATAGAAAACGGCACAGACAGTCCGGAAAAAGCATGGCAAAAAATGAAGACAACTTACAATCAAGTTGCTAGGGATGTGCTCGGGTATAAGAAGAAACCGAAAGAAAGATGGATATCACAGGAAACTTAGAAACTAATCGACGAGCGCAATGATTTGAGAAAGCAAATTTTCTCTGCTAGCGGTGACAAAACTTCGGTCTTCGCAAATGTCCTATATAGAATGAAGGACAAAGATATCAAAAAGTCGGCAAAAGCTGACAAGCGGAGGTGTGTAGAAGAGAAGGCTAGACTAGCAGAGGAAGCAGCTAGAAAAGGAGACTCCAAAGCAGTTTACAGGCTCACAAATGAAATGCTAGGAAAGCTTCCGAGCAGATCCAGCCAAAGTCAAAGATGAGAGTGGAAATGTTCTCACCGAAACTGAGAAAATTGACGAGAGATAGAAATCCCACTTTGAAAAGGTTTTAAATAGACCGAGACCAACTGACCGATAAAGCATCCCTTCTATGCCCTTTCTTAACCTTAAGATTGATGAAAATCCCCCGACATCTGCGGAAATGCTTGTTACAGTGAAGAAACTCAAGAATGGAAGATCACCTGGTGAAGACTGCATAACTTCGGAAATGATCAAGGCATCAATGATGACATGCCTCTCAGTGTGGATAACACTGATTGCAACAGTCTGGCAGTCTGAAAAGGTCCCTGGCGACTGGAACAAAGGGATAATTGCTAAGATATTTAAGAAATGTGATGCTCTTAACTGCGATAACTGGCGAGGTATAAACCTAATATCAGTACCAAGAAAGGTTGTAGTGCTTGTAATACTCGAACGACTAAAAAAAGCACTTGATCCGTATCTGAGAGAAGAGCAACATGGCTTTCAGACAGGTAGATTTTGCCCAGATCTCATATTCACACTCAGGACTCGGATAGAAGAAGCAAATGAGTGGTCCAACAAAGTATACATGCTCTTCATTGATTTTGAAAAGGCCTTCGATTCCGTGGACCGTGACACACTCTGGGAAATTCAACAGTATTATGGTGTCCCCTAGAAAATAATAAGTTTGATTATGGCCTTTTATGAAAATACGGAATGTTGCATAAAGACAGAGAATGGAACAACTAACTACTATAAAATTATGTCAGGAGTGCGACAGGGATGCGTTTTATCACCCTTTTTATTTGTAATTTTAATGGATTATGTTTTGAGAGAAGCGGCTGGCTTCGGCATAACAGTCGGAAATAAAATCCTCTCGGACCTTGACTTTGCGGATGATGTGGCACTTCTGGAAATGACAAAGCAGCGACTCCAGGAGCTTCTTAATAAAGTGAGCATTAAAGCAGAGAAAGTTGGCCTAAACATCAACATAGACAAGACTAAATCAATGGCAACATCAGGCTCGACAGTCGAACTCCTGCAAAAAATTCGTAGAGTCAAACAAGTCCATGAATTTAAATATCTTGGAAGCTGGGTCGATTACACAGGAAAAGTGCAAAAGGACGTCAAGAATTGGCATGGCAAACGCTGCTTTCAACAAACTTAAGCCGGTATGGAAATCAAAGAAGTACTCGCTTGCACTAAAGCTGCGACTTCTTAATAGAAACGTTTTGTCCGTGCTATTTTATGCCACTGAGTGCTGGAAACTAAATGTTGGGACAGAGAAAAGACTCACAGCTTTCGAAAATACGTGCTTGAGACGCGTGTTGAATATCGGTTGGCGTCAAAGAGTCAGCAACATTGAGTTCCGCAGAAGAACTGGCCATCCGCCTAACACTGAAGTGATTAAGAAGAAGAGATGGAGCTATCTTGGCCACGTCCTTCGGATGGAGGACTTAAGAATCCCGAACCAGGTTCAACAATGGCAGCCGCTTGGGCGTCGACAGATGGAAAGGCCGAGAAACACGCTCAGACGCAAGTACGATTGTGATCTACGCAGTGCTCACACATAACTATAACCCCAAAGGGAGGATGTACTTGCCGCAGCGTCAATACGTAACGTTTATCGAGGCTTCGTCGATGCCCTATGCACCCCAGATGGCTCAGGAGGACCTAAATTCTAAGTAAGTAATGCGTCTGGACCTAAGAAAATTCTAAGAAAATTCTTACCTCTCAGTCTTTTTTTTAAAAAAAAACCCTAATTGGTCTCAATAATAAAAGGAATAAAACTTCGGTACTTTCCCATTATACGAGCACTTCGGCTATAGACAGTCGAATTATAATACAGTGATGGAGACTAGTAAAGCGGGTAATTGTTATCTAAATTGATCGAAGAGGTTTCTCATTGAATTAATAATATTTAAACTGTTGTTTTTTGGGGTTTAGGGGGATACAAAGGTACTTAGGATACGTAAGGTTACGTATTTAATCTATGCCCTGCGTTACGCCCCCCCCCCCCCCCAATGAGCGAATATATAGCCCAAATTTGTTTATAAACTATTATATATACATCCTATTCTATTTTATTTCATTGGCATTGACCAAACTCGACTTTTTAGAAGTGCCCATATAATGGGAAAGTACCAAAACTTGATCGTATATTTACTGCGGCTGAGACTCTTTTAGTATCCTGTTGTATTTGCTACTAATAACTAAATTAATCTTAGGTTTGAAAGAGGATTAGCCCATTTTTCACTAAATGATATTAAACAATTATCTTAACAAATATACTAAACAGTTCGTGGTAACGAACTGTAAGTAAGGAGCGACCCAGTGCTATAGCAACAGAAACTCTAATAAAAAGAATATTAATACCAATAGATACATAGAAAGAATCAGATTTTGATGCTGATTTCAAATATATAAGTTCCAT
This sequence comes from Artemia sp. Qi Xiang Cuo, assembly GCF_049724085.1. Lineage (NCBI taxonomy): Eukaryota > Metazoa > Arthropoda > Branchiopoda > Anostraca > Artemiidae > Artemia > Artemia sp. Qi Xiang Cuo. The sequence goes on along the minus strand of NC_142797.1, from coordinate 66,451,496 downwards.
TAAGTTTAGTTTATTCATCAAAAGTTATGCGAATAAGAAAATTTGCCTTATTTTTGAAAAAAGGGGGACACACCCCTTAAAAGTCATAGAAAATTAATGCAAATCACACCATAAGATTTAGAGTATTAAGCAACTCTACTGTAGAGATCTCAAGCTCCTATCTGCAAAAATGTGGAATTTTGTATTTTTTGCCCAAAGAAATATCACGAATGCGTGTTTATTAGGTTTTTCCCCCAGGGGTGATCGTATCGACCAGTAGTCCTAGAATATCGTGGGATGGCTCATTCGACTTAAAATTATAAGTTCTAGTGCCCTTTTTAAGTGATCAAAAAGATAGAGGGAAACTAGGCCCCCTCCCATGCTCATTTTTTCCAAAGTCACTCGATCAAAATTTTGATATAGCCATTTTTATCAGCATGGTTGAAAAATATATTAACTATGTCTTTGGGGATGATTTAATCCCCCATAGTCCCCGGAGGAAGGGCTGCAAGTTATGAACTTTGCCCAATGTTTACATATAGCATTGGTTATTGGGAATTATACAGACCTTTTCGGGGGGGGGGGGATTTTTTCTGGTAGGGGGGGGGGTTCGAAAGGGGGTTACGTAAGAGGATATTTCCATGGAGGAATTTTTCATTGGGGAAGGGACATTTCTATGAAGTGGCTCCGGATTTCCCAGCATTGCTTAAAAAACGATCATAAATTAAATAAAAAAAAACAAGTTTTCAACTAAAAACTTTTCAACATCAAAACTTAAAACGAACAGAAACTATTACGTATATGACTAGGTTCGCCCCCTAGTCAGTTCCTCGCTCTATACGCTAAAGTTTTTTTAGTACTCTCATAAGAGCTATTCATTCTAATTAACGGCCTTTGTGATTAAGGGTCATTGTTAAATAATCGGAAAATAATTCGAACTCTAGTATAAAGAGCTAGGTAAAAACTAAGGTGGCGAACCCCCTTAATATACGCAATAAAAATCTACGATTATAGAAGTTTGTTACGTAAGTTAATTCGTAAGTTACGTATATTTATTGCTAATAAAAACGTTCGTAAATAAAATTAAACAACTTTCGAAAAAGCCATTTAGACAAAAAAAAGTTAAATTAATGTGCAAATTTTATTTTAATTATTACACGGTGAGCCAAAATCAAAACCTGCATTAATTTAAAAACGTTCAGAAACTAAATAAAAAACAAGTTTTTTTTAACTGAAAGTAAGGAGCGACATTAAAACTTAAAACGAACAGAAATTTTTTCATATATGCAGGGGGCTGTCCCCTCCTCAACGCCTCGCTCTTTACGCTAAAGTTTGACTCTTTCAGCAGAATGCATCTATGGAATTTGCTGACCGCACTAGAAATTACCATGCTATTCTACGACCGCCATAGGACCATGCTATTCTATAGAAGCTCTACACCTTTTCAAAGAGAGTGTGTATCCTCTCACACCTATGTTCCCTTGGTACCTTTCCAAACAAAGTGATAAAAAACACGTCCTTAGCAACTTCGTTCATCATGATAGTGTATAAGGTTTCAACTGCACAGGGAATTACACAGGAATATACAGTGCAGTTTGACGTGCACATTGCAAAAAGCGACCAATCCTTTTATATTATATACCTATAAAGTGATCAAACAGGTTTTGAAACTATAATTGAGATTGTATAACGCAACCAGACTGGTTTTTGAGGCAACACCCATTTTTTAGGGTTAATCAGAGAGAGCGGAGGTTATTCCATATACGATAACTTGATTAGTAATTGGATTCGAATAAAAGGAGTGATTTTCATTCGCCCTTGAGATGTTGTATATAGCGGACATGCGTTATGATTAAACTTTGATAAAGTTCTAAGACACCATGGATAAAGCATCTGATATTATTGATTTGGAAGCTCTGACTGCAGCGATTTATAATGTGAGTTCAGTTTAGTAAATTTTCGTAATTTATTTCCAAATAAAATAATTTCACATAGTCACCCCTCCAGTAAATCCAAATTCGGGGTATTCCCCCCACAATACAAACTCCACTATATGATGGTTATCTTCGATAGAAAGCGTAAAACACACTCTTTTTTACCAGTTAAAACCCCATTCTCCCCCCCCCCCTATTTACGACTTTAATTCATTCATTAGAAATAATTCTTTCACTCAAAAATGCCATTTTCCCATCATGCATTTAAAATCATCAAAACAGAATGTGCTCTCTTTGCGGTCTAGATAAAACCGTGTGTAATTAAGACTTTAATCCTCTTACAAGAGGGATGATTTCTTAAACAACCTGCGCACGCGCATTATCTA